>NW_003805272.1:260022-392268 GCF_000255335.2 Galendromus occidentalis | reverse complement strand
TATAGCAGTGGGACGTGTCGTAGAGGCGTTACGTGTTCTACGCTCGATGCACGCAGACACGCACTCGTAGCTCCGTAGTCGGTCCGTCCGTCCGTCCGTCCGTCCGTCCGTCCGTCCGTCCGTCCGTCCGTCCGTCCGTCCATTCGTCTGTCTGTCTGTCTGTCTGTCTGTCTGTCTCTTCGTCAGCGTGTCGCTTAGTCTCTGTGTCCGCCAGTCCTTCGCTCGCTCGGCTGGTCGGATGGTTAGTCGCTGTGCTGCAGTGCTGACTAGCTGCTTGCTCCGCCGGATCGGTGACGGTGCGCTCGTCCGCTCGACGATCGTCTCGATCGTTTTCGCCGTAATCGTCGTAAATCGTGCCGCACGAGCGTGTCGAATCGTGCGTGCAGCCAACACCATGACTCTGCCGGAGCAAGCCTCGTCGGCGGGAGCTCCCTCATTTCGTCGGAGCCTAAGATCCAGAACGATTCGATTTCCGCGTGGGTGGTCAAATCACAATCCCGGGATCTCCCCAGAATATCGCAGCGGCCTTGCGTTGATTCATCAGTCATCGTTCTCATGATAGATCTTTTCATTCCGGGTTCTCGTTCATCCATCTTCATTATTCACTTATGCATGCCTGTATGTAGCCCTCACAATGGGACCCTGCTCATGCGACACGAGTAGACAAAGGCGCAAACAAAGCGTCATTGGCACCCACCGATCCCTATCGAAGTCGGTCTGCATGTTTGCTACAGACTAGCTAAGCAGGCACCATTCGAGGTCGAGTTCAAGCAACTTAGACACAGAACGATTCCGAGAGCAGTCAGATTTCGATTATGTGAGCCATTTTTCATTCTCTCGCGGTTTCGCTCGCCCTCTCTGCCTCACACCCCGCTTGGATATTTACACCGGAGCGGATATTGTGAGTCCGCAGCTCGTTCGAACAACCCCTAAAACCGATTCCCCGCATTACCCTCGCATCGCCCGAAGGATAGGGGGCTGCTCGCGTGCTTAGGTGCTCACTAGCAGTCTAGCCAGTCGAATGGCTGTGATATATGAATCACGAATTGAACGATACACGAGGGGAGCAATAAGCTCTGAGATGGAGGGTAAGGTGTGGCTGAGCGAGGGGAAACTGGTGGGATCAGGGAGGAGCTAGGGGGACCGTGTTCCTGCTGGTGAGGGGAGGGAGAGAGGCTTTATTGCTGAGTTATGTGACGGAGTGTAAATGCCTCCGCTCGGCTAGCGAGCGTCTGTCTGTTTGAGGAGCAGGAGAGCATTAACATGGGGAGGTAAAATTAAATCTCTGCCCGAATACAAAAGCAGCGCTGGCCAGGTTTGACGAGACGACATTGGAGAGGGAACTGCGTGGTGGGATGGGGTCGGTGGTAAGTCCAACTGCAGAGAAGTGTCCGGTTCCGGAACCGATCATCATCTTTGGGATTCTCTTCGGGACTATCGGGCGCCATGGCTCCCCGACATCCCCCTGGTGCTTCCCTGGACTTTTCTCAAAAACGGACTCGACCGCGGCACAGGACGGATCAACCGGCGACTGAATAAAATCGGGAGCTGATGATTATTTTCCACTGCTGCTAAAAATAATATATGATACGAATATAAAGTCCACGGATTGTTATTGCGTGAGGAAATAAGGTGAACGAGATTTCTCTGAATTTCTCAGCAAAGCTCGCCCTCGGAGAGCTTTTCCCCGTTCCGCATCGATACCCCGTAGGAAGCGACGGTGCTTGATATAGTCGAATGGGATGCGAGCTTCTTTCCACACCCATCTACGGGAGCTCCTTAAATTGATCAGGGCTCGAGGGGATCAGCTCGCTGCTGATATCGGGGCAGAAGCGACTGACTAGAATATTCGAAGACAAACGGAAGCCGATTCGTTGGGATGGAGCAACAATGTGATTATAGATGGCGAATACGAGGGGCGAGAAACATACTCCGCGGAATGGAAGTCTTCGACAAACAGTGATCGCGGCGAAGCGGAAAGACGGACAGACAGAGAGATGGACCGAACGAACGCACGACCGACCCACAGGGCTCACCGACCTACAGATCGGACAAGTACGTGAGGACTAGCCACTTGGCCGGCAGCCTAATTCACTTCGTGGCTGGGGACATGTTCGGACACGGATAAACTCACTCTCCCAACTTCTCCTCATCCCTCCCTCGCCGCTCAATACTCGCATCCAGGCTCGAGCTACCTCCCCTGTTCCCGCTATCTTCCGCACTCAATCCAACTCACACTTACATTCCTCTCAAACACGCATACACACGTCACACACGTGCACACACTCGGACACACTCGCGAAGCCTCCCAATCACTCAGTCACCCGCCCGCTTGCCCGTGCGCCCGCCCGTCCGACTCCTTGCTGGCTTCTTACCCAACTAGCCCGGGTCGAGTCGGGTTGGGCCCATTCAAGTGCGCTGGGCTGCATTAATAGAATATCCATCCCCTACCCGGACGAGATAAGCCTCGAGCGCGACTTTCATCCACCCCATCTAGCGGTGTATAGCGATTCTTCCTCTAATCAACCCCGGGCCTCCCACCCACCGACCTCCGCTGACAGCACGGAAAGGCGATTAAGGCAAACAAATAAAAAGTACACCTCGGAAAACCGATGCCTGAACGATAAGCAGATGGAATTCGTGCATCGGATAAGCTCTGTTACAGTCTAGGACTCGCCCTCCCTCCGGTTGGGCATTGAGTTGGAGAATGGCGACGGCTTTGTGCGGGGACGATTGTGAAGACGGAAATCGACAGAATACAACTGAGAGATTAGCGACGAAGAACGAGTGAATAGGGAGGATTAGGGAGGAGGAGAGGGGAGCTCGACAATAGATCGCTAGGTCTCCGACATGAGCACAAGCCTTCATGGGAAGTAACGAGCACGCCTGTCAGTCGTCCATTACTGCCGCTGTCAGCGGCGCGGATCAGGATACACGAGTTCGCGAAAAAATACATCGAAAAAGCTCATCATCGTACTCAGGGAGGGATCTGGATCATCGAGCACTCGAAATGACGAGCTTCGATTTGATGCCAATTTACCTGAATTCGGGCCCAGAGAGTGAATCTCAAGCATACGGCATGCGTCCGCGGGATGGAGTGGATATCGCCTAAGGTTGCAGGCTGTTCCACTATCGAACTCCTCGACTGACTTCGCATTATTATTATCCAGTTACGACGGTGTCGAATAGGAATGAGCGGATCCGCCAATATTCCCCGTTTGGCATCGGGAGCAGAAGCTAGACGATTCCAGTCATCATGTTCTCCAAAAAATTTTACCACGGCATATCTGGCACTCCGCTCTAGGGATGCTCAGACTTGTGCTACATCTACATCCAACATTAGTATGTGACAACATCTAACGAGATGTCCATCTGTCGTGGGAGAGCGAAGAATCCAACAGGGGCAAGTCGAACACAATGTAAGCCGCCCCGAGCGACCGTCGGCGGGAGCGAGCATTGCACTCGGATCGAGTGAGCGAGCTTCCATATCGGGGTGACATGAGATTGTGAGCGGGGATTCGAGACGGAGAGATAGAGAACGAAAGTTTAGCTGAAGAGTCGTTTTCTCTACTCTATACGAGAACAAGCGGCAGATGGCGATCGAAGCGTTCTTACAATGGACACCCCACATACATAGACACTCACACACTTGCTCGCTCGCTCGCTCACACTCCCAACACACCACACGGAATGAGATAGATAGAACGATCGAGTGAACAAGAGGAGGGGAGCGAAAGAAGCGATAAGAGGGAGCACCCGATATATGGGCAGAGAGAGAGACCGCTCGGGCGGTCGGCACTCCCTCCGTAGACTGCCCGACATAACGAGCGCCACAAATACGAGACACACACACTCACTCAGACTCACAAAACAGACAGACGCACAGACAGTCAGTCACCGAGTCGGTCGGTCGCTCCGAGGGGAGGGGAGGCGAAGGGAGAGAGAGAAAGAGAGAGCGAGAGACGGGCGGGCACTCGTTTGGTTCCCCCAAACAAAACGACCAAATTGAAGAGCTCAATAGACGCTGGGGAGTCATACATACATTGATAGACGACAGGAAGCAAAGAAGAACGGAGCGAGGAAAGGAGCGACCGACCAACCGAACAACCAAGCGAGGTGAAAGGAACCCAGTGGGCTATGCGACAGCAGCTCCTCGATTGCGACCTCCCCAACTGCCTGTTCGACTGCATTGAGCCCGCGTTTGGATCTGCTCAGCTCTGCAAGGCTCTTCTCCGCAGGGTTCACTTCGGTTCTACAGACAGACTGGCTGGCTGACAGAGTGCGTATCCAAGCGCTCAGTCGACTCCGTTGAATGCGACGGCGACTCAACTGGCGTTGTTCACCACCCCACCGCCCGACTATCCCACAGCCATCACCACCAGATGAGGTTAAAGCACCGAGCGAACGCGGGGAGGCGGGCAACACGGGATTCTTACACTGACGGGTGGGGAACAGGGTTTCGCGCTCGGATGCATCTGGATGCCTTTGTTCAAGAAAGCTCCAACAAGGAAAAGCTACCTTCTGATACCATGGGGGACGGGGCGAGGGAAATGTTGCGCACTGGAGAGCAATGAGAAGAAAATAGCATACGACCAGTAGCTGATCGTTTGAGCTGTTGCCGTCGCTCGTCGTCCCGACGAATCGGGAGCGGGAGAGGTTTCGAATCCTCGGAATGAGATGCTCCGACCCGCAGGAAGAAGATCCCTCAGGTCCATGCGGACCTACAAGGTTGTCAGGAAACTTGTACGAACATTGTCGACGTGATTCACCTCCTCCCACCCCTTCAGTTCCGCTTTTCTCTCCTTTCACTATTTCTTCTTTGTCTTCTCTTTGTTGGTTGTCCCCGATAGGAATTATATAGAGTTCTCCCGCTCTGTCCTCTGACTCGCCCTATCCTGCTCATCCTCAGTCTGTCTTTTTTGTGGAGCAGCTATTCATCTCCTCCTTGCCATTCTTCTCGCGCTCTCGGCGGTCGTGCTGCTATTGCTCGCCAAAGCCGGTTTTGGCAGCTGGTCTTTTGCTCATGAAAGATCCGTCAAGCAGATTCCTTACGTGGTCCATTGATTCCCTTCACTGCGAAGGAGAGGGAATGATCTTCCTCCAGTTGGGCTCTCTGGCCGAACAGCGAATATTTAGTTGATCTAGGAGACGGCGGCCTGCGACCATCAGGGTCTCACGGCAAGGTTCAAGAAAAGTTTCGCGATTTCTTCCTAGCTCTTGATCTCCATCTCTGCTTCTACGTCTACTGGAAAAAATCCCAATAGGATGCGTGTTCGACAGGTGCCAAGATGCAGGCGCTCCCCATCTGTTGTTCCCAGTCACACAAGGTGTGTGCGAGCAAGACACGCACACTATGCACGCATGCGCTCTTGTGCGTATGTCATTTCGCCGTCGTTCTTGTGCCGTCAACTTGCAGCCGAGCGAGTGAAGTCTCTCCGATTCTTTTGCTCTCTCCCCGGCCGTTTTATTCTCTTTCTTGTTGACCTCGAAGGGTGCCGCTACTTGTCGCCGAGCTACATACTCCGTTTTCCGCTTGTGTGGCTGGTGAGACAATGGGTGTATGGGTAGCTGAGTCGGTGGATCTGTTGGTTGCTCGCTCGCTTCCTTCCTGCGTTCGTTTTCTCGTCGTCGCCGTCTCTGTTTTTCCCTCCTCCCCCGCTGCCCATATTGTTCATCCCGTCCGGTCCATGCCCCCCTCCGCTCGTTGCTTTCTGCGCCCCGCGGCCTCCATGAAGCAGAAGCGGCAGCTCGGAAACGAGAGCGAAAAAAAAGATGGGCTGAACGATGGGGTTGTTGGCTGTCTGTCTGTCCGCCCGCGTGTCTTCGGAGAATAACAGGGACGCGGAAAAAATTCAGCGGCAAGCGGTGCGGGAAGAGAAGACGATAAGATAGGAGAGGGGAGAGAGCTCAGGGGTAAACAGGAGATTTAACGAAAAGACGTCGACGTCGGCGTCGACGAAGAAGAAGAAGACGACGTTGAGAGCTCAGCAGAAGAACGCTGTAGGGTTTCGTTTGGGGGGAGACGAGCGGGGCTGACGCGTAGGGGGTCACGGTACCGGGGGAAGGGTTAGGGCAAGGAGACCGAGGAAGGCTGCCACGAGAAGGGCAGACAGGATGGCCGGGAGAAGGGAAGGGTGTCTTCATTGCTGGAACGAGCGTGGTACTGGAGCAAGCGGCAGAGAGCGGACGCAGAGGATCGCTCGGTTGGTCGCCGGATAAAACCTTCCCGTATCCCTTTGACACCCGTTCCCCCGTCTTTTGCTCCTCCGCTCTATCCTCACTCCTCCTATTCCCCTCACTTCCCCGCGTTTCCGTCCTCTTTGCAATCCCACCCCGCTCATGTTCTTTCCTCGTTCTCTTCCCCACCGGAGTGAAGAAGTATTAGGCTCAACGAGAAGAGTGGGCTCGCAGTCTGTGTGTCTGTTAGTTCGTATGTGTGTGAGTGTGCTGAGCCGGCCGGCGTTTGGGTGGGTAACTGTCAGGGGAGAGGGCAAGGGAAGGTAAGAGACTCCGGGGCCTGGGAAGGGGTCGAGAGTGGCGACGGCGGTGGCGGTGGTGGAAATGAACGAACGAAGGAGAGGAGACAAAGTGGGGGTCACACGTTGCACACGATGAGACTCTCTTAGGATAGTTTGCCTTAGGGTTGCTTGCTTGCCTGCCCGCCCGTCCGCTTCCTCGCTCGCTTGGCTGGATGGCTGCCGGGATAGGCTGGCGGTGGGGGACAGACGGACAGACAGGAGGACGAACAGGAAGGCAGGCATGGGGTGCTGGCGAGCGGGCGGGCGGGAACGAGCGGTGGTCCATGGACCGCCTTCCCGCCGACTGCTCTCGGTCGGTGCCTCCGTCCATCCTTGCGTCTGTCCATTCGTCTGTGAGTCTGTCGGTCTGTCTGTCTGTCTGTTCGTCCGCCTGTCCGTCCGTCTGTCTGTCTGTCGCTCCACTGCTCGGTCTGTCTTTCCGTTCTTGTCCGTCCGTCTTACCGACAGCTCGTGGCTCCATCTGGTTCCCCAGCTGACAAGTAGCATCACAATGTATACATTATAACGATTATTATTTTTACACATGACCACTTGCTATGACAAGGGAGCAAACGCCCACTGACAACTCTCCGCAATCTAACAGCTAACATCCCTTCGAGAGAGACCGCCCCCCACGAACGAATGAAAGCACGAACGTGTCATTTTTCGCTCGCGGAAACGATAGCGAGTGCAATTTCCCTCATTCAGAGCAGGCACGATGTCGGTGACCGGAATATCATTTGTTTGATATGCTCCCGTTTCCGTTGAATGCTCGAGAGCACCTAGAATTAAGCATTTATCCGAGCCCATTTCGGATTTCACTCCTGAGTGAACATAAACACGAATAATATTCATGGCGAGATCGAAGATGCCTCGACGAGAGCGAATATCGTTCGCTCGCTCATCCACATGATGGTATCCGAGCTATTCATATGATTTGCAGACTAAGCGAGAACGACGGTCGCTATTCAAAAATTCAAACCCGATTCCGAGTCACAGCATCCTTCGCGGCTAGGTCCGACTTTCCTCCTGTGAGTCCTCCGTCTGCACCAATCGGTAGTTTTTCCCCGGCAGGGAAAACTATTCGAGAAAACGCTTTCTATTTTGGAGCCTCCCTCGATTGTGCGCGGACGAACACAACGCTCGCTTTCCGGCAGCTCCTGAGCCTTGCCGGCGGGAGACGGCTGCCGTCTGTTGCTCTTACTGTACAATCGCCCTCTCCCCGCCTCAAGCTGCGCCAGGGCAAAACGGAGGAGCTCAGCTTGAACACACCGTAATCCCAAGAGGACTTTGTGGCCTACCAAGACTATGCGAATCGATTCGGGCAGCCATCTCGCATCGGAGCGCCTCTTCGAAAGAAAATCCCATTCCATCCGGAGGCACGGCGTCGACGTGGAAAAAACATGCAGCGATCTCCGCGTCTCCAATGGTGTTGTCTGATCGGAGCCGTTGGCTCACGCCAGTTGTTCGCTCAATTCCACGATCCCATTTTGCGACAAGGGCACGGACTTCTGAAGGCGACACGCTCAGAGCGAAAGAGGGAGGAAGCAACCGTCCGGCCAAAAAGAGGGAGTACGGAGGAGAAGTAGGGTGAGGGGTGCGCTGCAATTAGCATCGGTGTGTTCATCAGCAACAACTTAACGCTCGATCTACTCCGTTGCTACTGCGGCCGCCGCCGCGGCTGGAGAGGAGCTCCGAGGGGAATAGGGAAAGAGAGAGATCGAGAGGGGAGGGGAGAGAGAGCGGAGGAATGAAAACAAGGGGAAAACGAGGGAGAGGGCATGGGGAGGGGCGGGGTGCGGGTCGACGAGAGAACGAGAATGAAGAGCAGGCTGCTCGCCGATTCGCTTGACTGGCTGGTTGCGGGACTAGCCATCCGCACAGACATTCAGCCGAGCGACAGGATGACATGAGAGGAGAACGAGGAAGGATACGGGAGAAAGAAGGATGAGGAAAACACGGAGGAGGGAGAAGTAGAGAGGAAGGAAGGAGGAGGATGAGAATCAAGTGGCGCGAACGTCGGCTTCGAGCGAGGAACAGAGACGGGTCGTGGGAGTAGGAGAGAGAGGGAGCGCCACCGGTGTTTCCGAGGAGAGGGGAGGAACGTGGGTGGGAGCGAGGAAGACGGAGCTGCTGCTGCTGCCGCCGCCGCCGCAACCAGCGAGGTCTCTCGCAGTGGGGCACTCGTTCGCTCCTATTTTCATCGGTTGCTGCACCGCTTCGTTCGCTCCTCCCCCTTCCCCCCGCAGAACGCCCTCCCAGGGCAAGCGAAGCGCGAGGGAGAGAGTGAGGAGAAAAGGGACGCGGGAGCAGCAGAATTTCTCTCACCACCGCCGCCTCTTTTCTGACTAGCAGCAGCAAGAAGAAGGAAGAACCGTCTTGTCGTGGGAGAGCAAGGGACTGGAGGGTGACTGCTGCTTTGACTCCCACTCCCCTGAGAGCTCCCGGAGCAAGCCCGTCCTCCACTCCTCTGCAACCACCAGCAGGCAGTGGCGACCACGTCGGTGGCTGAAACGGTGGTGGAAGTAGTGTGGGTAAATGCCTTCAGGGACCTAGCACAAGGAGGGTGGCGGGAGAGTCGGTGCAAACGCAAGCCGGGGGAGGGGACGACTGGGCGAGCGAGCGCGTGGGTGGGAGGGTCGTTCGGTTGGTGAACGCTCTTCCGTTCGTTCCTCTTTCTTTCATTTCTTCCCGGCCTCTCGTCCATTCGTTCGTTCGGCCACCATTCAGACGGGCAACGAAGGGAAAAGCAGGAAGCGAAACGGCCCGAAGCCGACTGAGCGCCGTTGGGAAGGCCGGCAGTCGCCGCATTGAGTGTTTCATGTTTGTTGATAAGGGCAATCAGAGTTGTTCCCCAGACGGCGCCCAAGCGAACGGAAAGACGAGAACCAGATGAGCGCGAAAGAAGGAGAATGACCGAGGGGTCGAGGACTGGAGAGACGAGTCGTCGTAGTCAGGGATAAATGAAGCCTTCGGGTGTTGGTCGAAGGCCTTCCGGTGCCAAGCATGCTTCCCTCGCCGCAAATATCTCCTTGCTGCTTCTTCTTATTCCTCCCTCATCATACAGATAGAGCGGCGAAGAAACGGATAAAGGGGTGGATGGTCGCGCTTCAAGACGACGAGGCCAGGACGAAGAAGAGGCGAATAAGTGAAGCAACGAATCAAGTCGGTAGAGGACCGCGGCATACATGGAATGAATGGGCCGAGAATAAGGTATCGCAGTGGCGATTTGAGAAAGGACCGGATGAAGGGAATGAAACTCCCCAGCTGGACAGATGATGAGCTTATGAATACAGCGTTGGAGGGTAGCGCAAGGTGAATTCTGAGGAACGAAAAGGAGACCTACGAGGGGGAGAGGGAGCGAAGGGGGAAAACGAATCGGGAAACGAGATTTGCATGAACTCTGGGCCATTCATCGCTGACGTAATATTCCTCCTCATATTCATTGTACGAGAGGCAACGTGCTTTGAGAGCTCCCATCTGGTCTCTGGATCTTCATACAGACGGCGATTCTTCGTGCGATTGGAAGATGAACAATCGGAAAGCAGCACCGATCCGACTGTTAGCCTCCAGGCTAGAAGAAGGGATCGGGCGCGTAGAGAGATAAGCTCAACAATCGAGAAGCTTCAGGCGGAACCCGGAATCAACAAGCGAAGGGTACCAAGGGTCAAGCCGGTACAACAAGGCTCGTGGGAGAGGGATCACAAGGCTGAGGCCCAGAGGGAAGATCGAGAAGAAGACGAAGCAATGCCACGGTTCACCGAGCTAACGGAAAACAATACCAGGGAACTGCGGAGAAACAAGCAACAGGATGTTCCCCTCGTTGTCTCTTACTCCTACATCGTTTGTTTGTTCAACAAATCTCCTTCACTCCCTTGCTCCTCGGCTCCCTTCCTCCTCATCTGTTTCGGTCCCCAACTCGATTCTTCGGTCATCGGATTCTCACAAAAATGATCATAGAGTGGAGCTGAAGCCCTCTTCCGGAGACAAGTTCAGGGGACGAACGAGCAATCGGAGACCAAGGCTTCTCTTCGACTCCTCCAATATGGGGCGACTTCGCGCCTATCCGCAGATCCGTCCTCCTTTTGAGCTCCGACTATGTTTCCCGGCTGCATCCTCTCTCCTGACTGAGACGCTCTAGCCGTTCAGAGTTTCGCCGTGAGATGACTCCAGATGCGGGTGAACATCTCCGATTCTGAGACGATGGAACTAGAGGCGGGAAGGGGTCTAGTTCCTTCATCGCTTCTCGTGTTCTTCCCGCCCTCGATTGGCCCCTTAGGTGGCGGGGGGAAGTGCGGCTCCTGTCCCGTCCTGCGGCCTCTATCTCCTTCACTACTTCGCCTTTTCCCCAATACACATGGTACGTCGAGAGAAGAGCACCCGAGTAAACACACCGGTTCGCTCGGAGGAAAGAACGACCAACCTGAACGAACGTGTGAGGAGAGAAGGGAATAAGAGGGTCAGGGGAGCATATGCTCCGCTGGGCGGACTTTCCAGGCAGATGGGGAGGAGGAGGAGGAGAGGAAAGCCAAGTGAATGCAACAGCATTCCAGATTTGCATGGGGAGTTTCGCGGCACTTTCTTCCGCTGCTGGAGCTCTTCTTCGTCGTCGTCTTCGAGTTTGTCAGTGGCATGAATACGATCGCTTGCTCTTGAGCTTGCTTGCTCGCTTGTTTGCTCGACCGAAGGAGCGGCGCGCCCAACTTTGCGTTATTCAAGTCAACCCAGAGAACGGAGCCTGTTGGGCGGGCTCGACTCGGCTAGGTGCCGCCGTAAGCTGAGGCTTTCCAGATAAGCGCATCCGGTTGCCGAACATTTTTCGGGACAACTGCGGAGCGGCAAGCGATTCGATCCACAGTTTAAAGAATCAAAGTCTATCCGAGTCCATGCGATCGTTTCCCTCGACTAGTGATTCCTCATGGCCGCGAATGGCTGTCTCTAGTCGGGGTTCGAATCGAAAATGGCTGTTGTGGGTCTCTCCCGAATTCTCGGACTCTCCACGCTCGAGACCATTTCTTGGGGCTTCCCCGTGATTCCCGGATATGATATTGGAACCGTGCTTTATGCGAATTCATGATCAGTTGCAACATTCGCGATTCCGTCTGGAAACCAATGACATAATATGTGAGCGCGACGGAGTTCCAATCGATGAGTAATTAAGTCGGTCCGGGGACCTCTCCACGAACGCGCTTGGGCATGTTGCTCAATGAAGGCTCGAGTTCGATCCTCTTCCTCCTCTTTGTCAGCCTGTCCCCTCCGTTAAGTAGACACTCGGCTGATGCGTGTGTGTGTGCTTCGAAGCAGTGTTTGTGCGTGTGTATCGATGTGTGTGCTGTTGGTGGCCCTTCTATCATTTTAATTCTCAGCAGCCGCGGCGGCACTCCTCGTCGTCGTTCCACCGTATCGGGGAGAGCCTCGGGTAATGAAAGTTAACAAACTGATCTCATACGCCAACCCCAAGCACACTCGCTCAATGGCTCATTCGTTCAATCTCTTGCTCTCTCGCGCTCTCATCCTCCGCTCCGTCACTCTTCTCCCTCTCTTCCCACAGGTGAAGAGCAGCAGCCACCGCCTGCTTGGATAGCTGGCTGGTAGCAGACTCGATCGGGCTTCGCTCGTTCCCTGTTTTCTTTCGTCGCTCTCCTCCGTACATTCGTTCGTTCCCCGCTCGCCTCTCTTCCCATTCGTCCGGGTGAGCGGGCACCATCGTCGCCGCGGCGGAGAGGGGTTGGGACTGGTCGAGGTGGGGAACGAAAACGACGACAACGACGAAGAAGAAGTGGAGCCGCAGTGGGCCGCTTAGACTTAGAAGAGAAGGGAGAGTTAATCTTCTCTCGGGACGATGGCGGGGTGAAATTGGAGATTACAGAGAGGTGGAGGATGGAGGCGAGGCGGGAGTGTGTAGTGAGAGATAGCGTGGTGAAAAGAGGGGACGAGAGACGACGAGAAGAGGGTAAAGCGGACGAGGGAACGAACGAACGACGAAGGGAGCACCCTTGGGGTCTCGGCTCAACGACTGCTGCCGCACTCTGGGGGGCTGAACAGATGAGCAGAGCGACAGACGGACAAGGGACGGACGGAGCAACCGAGCAAGCGATCGACCAAAAGAGCGAGAGAAAGGCGGTGAGTGAGCGACGAGGACAGTGAATGAATAGAGAAAAATAGCGACCGACAAGGCTGAGAGAGGGGGGAAGGGGGAATAAACGACCGAGTCCGAAGAACGACGACGCGAAGTATTAAGCAGCGAAAAGGAGGAGAAAGAGAGAATGTCGGGGTGAGCGAAACTCACTCGCGGACGGAAGGAGGCTTCGAGGGAGCGGAATTAGGAGTGACAGATCCGGCTTTCAAGCAGCGGCTGCTCTCGGCAGTAAAGCTAATCATTTTCTGTGTATTTGCTCGCTTGCTCCCTCCTTTCTCGACTTGCTCGCCTGTCCGCTCTCACTCTCCCTCTCTCATCTCGACCCCTCTAGCCGTCCCCTCTCGATTCCTCTCGTCGGCAAATCGAAGCTCTGAGATCCAAGGGAGCCCGCCCGCTTCTCGGCTTGCTTGCTTACTTCGGTGCTTTATAGGTCGATCGATCTCTCACTCACTCACCCAGTCAGTCGGTCTCTTTCTCGGCTCTTTGCTTGCTTAGCCGCTCACTCTGGCCGTCAGCCATCGTTCGTTCGCTCGCCCGCTCACCCCCACTCAGAGAGAGGCATTCCTTCCCCGGAGCAAGAGCAATCTGGAGGAAGTGGGCAGCGTCGCAACTGGTGGCAGGTGCACAATGAACAACAGAAGCTACGTCTGATCCATTTGTTAGCGCCGACTAACATACGAGTAAAAGTCGGCACCGGCTGGCGACAACCTTCACTCAATTGAGCACCGAACTGGGCTCATATACTCTGGGACGGCGGGCTGGGAGCGATATTCCTCCAACGGGATCCGACCAGCCGAGTTCCCGGAACAAACAGATGAATCAAGGAATCAATCGCATTCCTGTACTCAGATTCATTGGAGAAAACTTCATCGATCGAGCTGTCTCCTATCCTTCTAGAGGAATCGCGGGTTTTTCCCACAGGTTTGACGAATGTAGTAGGTGCGAGATTGCTGTCGCATGTTGAGATTTTGAAGTACCTAATTCCTCGACACGGATCGCTGTTCTCGATTTCAATGTCATGTCAGACAAGTTCGCTGCGATATTATTTGATACTCAGGAACATGCTGTTCACGCTGACCTTGTATCACGTCAAGTCTGCGGGTCACGTCCTGTGAAAGTGCGTCGAGAACGCTCCGTTCGATACGACAACGAGGGGCCGACGGCCGGCGGCTCCGCCATCGATCGGAACGTCGTCGGGCAATCAACGAGTACCGGTGGATTCGAGCTCGAACAAAGCACTCAATCGGACGAACAAACATCGGTTTCAGCAGAGCTCTCACAAAAGACTCCGAGCACCATGTGTGCTGAATGAACACAAGTCGTCGTCAATCGCTCGTTCCGGATAAAAGAGATGTTTTTGTGAAGTTGCACCGCCTTTCGGCTCTGCAGAGCGAGCTCGTCATAGGTCGCGTGTATTTTGAGCACTGCTTGAGTGACTCGCTCGGCGACCTAGAGATCTCTTGTACTATTCACCTCACCAAGGTTCTCGTAGGATTGATTTTTCTCTGAAAGACGAAGCGCACGCGATGAGCTACTGCGACTCACAGAGGAAGACCTAAGATGACGTCAAATACTGACGAGGATCCGGCGGCTGAGACGAGGAGCTCCTGCACCGAAGCGGTCAGATTACTGACCCGGGGTAGGGCGTCGGAGCATCGGTAGAGTCGAGAAGCATTCATCCTCATTGATATCCCAGAATTCTCATCAGGAGACGTGAACCCGAAGGGCTCGTGTGTGAGGAATGACGCGGGATTGCAGAGTGCAGGAGCATGGATGGAGTTCAGAAAAACAGCGCGAAGGTCTCTCCTCCGGGATGCTGATTATTCCTCATTCGAATAAGAACCGGAATCGCGGCTCCGGGGAGATCGAAACGAAGAGACAAATGGATCCCCAGTCTATTACTATGCCTTTTATCCTCAGCCTTGATTGTATCACTTGCTGACTCTATTATTCCATCTCACTCAGTCAATTGGACATATGCAAATCGGATCCGTCGGTAATGCTTCTCAGATTCGAGTTATTCTCAGCCAGGATCGGATTGATCAATGTCTGGGGAGCCCGAATACCCCCCACTGGACTGCTTCCATCCGAATGAGACTCGCAAGCACCAACAAAAAACAAAAATCTTCGAGTTAGGATCTCTCATCCTTTGTTCGCGAGCGCATGGTAGTCACCGCCGGTCACGCCCTCCGAAAGGAAGAGATTGAGTTAGCGAGAGTGCGAGAATTTCCTTCTATCCTCAACCATCCGTCTCCAACGCGCCCTCATTGTCACACCGCAATCGAATCCACCCGGATTCAGATGAGGGTTCAAAGTTTTTATGTCCGGATCTCCGGTCTGATCCACATTAACGCCATCTGCTCCCGCGACACATGCGATTCTCTCCGAGGATCCGTTCCGGTGCTCACACTGCCCTGGAAGAATTCCAGCATCCGACTCCACCAGTGCTGGTTCCTCCCTGCGAAATCGGTGTCTCTGGCTTTATCGGGGTTGTCTCCTGCAAATGAGCTGTATACGGATTTGGTCCCGCTGGTGGCCCTCGAAAAGCTGCGGACCAACAATCAAGGCATCGGCATCGTCAGAATAATGGTCTAATATCAGTCGGAGGAACTTCTCGCTGAATCGATCGTCCCTTCCTCGTATTCCATTTTCCTGAGAAAAAGGAACTTTGAGGAGCCCTCAATCTCCCCGTCGATCAATGCGCTCCAAATCCGATCGAGCAAGATTATTCGAGGGTTGTGTACCCCCCCCCATCTCACGCTCCACTGGTCAAATCAATCAAGAGCGTTTTTCAATTCTGTTGGAGTACCTACCTGCCCTTCCAATCTTATGCAAATCATTCGAGACGACAATGACGAGGGGATTCTCCTCCCTCCATTGTGATAGAGGCTTGATGCTCACGGGATTGTTCGAGTCTAAGCTCACCGATCACCGGTGTATGATTCCGTGAGGACGATTTCTCATTCAGATCTCAAGCCACGTGCACAGACATTTCTCGAGAGGTATCGGAGTACGACCGAGGAGATCGCTGGATAGCGAATCGCCGAACTCTGGGAGCGAGTTCGGATGTCCTCCGAGCCGTCGATTCTCAGAATGTCATCGTTCCAGTCGAGACCTACCCCCGTACCCGAATATTCGAGACCATCGCGGAAAAGCTCTTCTTGGGCAAATCGGATGGGGACAGAGCAGTCCTTGAAATCGAGCCGGTAATACTGAAACCGTCATGCCGCGATCAAATACCGAGCGGCAAAAAATCCATGGGCAGATGTTTGCAGCAAATCGAGAGCCCGAAAAATTCAGTGATGCGTGTTTACGAGCTGAAATGATTTCTGGGAGTTGAGGAACGGTCTGAATCGACCGAGCGGGAACTCATTAAGGAGGATGAGGGATTGATACGGACGTGAGGGAAGGGAGCCCAGCGGCTACACGCAGCTGAATCAGTTCGCGACGAATGACAGGGGGAAGGTCGACTACGAGAGAAGACACGAGAGACTCGCTAATCTCCGCCATCGGTACGGAGTCCTCGTCATGATTCATATCTGTTGACGCCTATTTTTCCCTATTACCTAATCTAGCCGAAACTCTTCCCCGCTGCGTATCTGGCCCGCGACGTTCTATTTCGTCGATCCTTTTTTGTCCTCCCACCCCTGTTGTTACCATCCCGGGCTGGGGTCGAGAGATGTGATGTTCCGTGAGGATAGATCCGAAAAAGAATTTCCCGTCTCAGGCTGACCTTCCCCGGTCCTACAGATTAATCCTACAGACTGATGTGCCTAGTCGATTGAGTTCGGAGCTTGAGACCAGTCTGAGCGCACTTTCGCTCGAACGGAATAGTTCTCGCCGGCCCTCACAGTTCTCGTGAAATTTCTGAACCCGAACCGAGCTCTGAAGCATCTAAAGTGTCGAGAGTGAGCGGTCGAGCGAAAAAGCATTCCACTGCGATGCATGTTTTTTCACTCGGCTGGCTTCACGAACACGACTTTGTCAGAACACGACAGTTTCGAGTGCTCGCGAGCCCGTCTGTTGTGTCGGAAGGCTGTTGAATGTTCGCATGAATGCACTCGTCAATAAACTCGAATATTTCCCCTATGCAACGGCATTCGGAGCTCGGATACAATGGGTCGCATTCTTCAAGTCTATTCCGTCCAATACCGATTTTGAAGTAAACCAGTGTCGGCAGTTGCAAAAATGATTCTCCACGATCGGCGAATCCCCTACACAAATAATTCGCTTCGATGAGCTGAGCTCAGTTATGGAATGATTAAGTAGCTCTTCTATCTCCTGACGAAGTGGACAGCGATCGTCCTCGTGAAGGTACTTTGCATGGCAACCATCAGTGGTCATCGAATTGCTAGAGCTTCTGATTCTTATGGATGGCTGTCCCCTGACAGTTCCGCAAGATGAGTACGACCCGATGAAGAAGGCTCCGGGTTCGTGCTGGGCGGCTGCCCGAACCGGGATTTCGATTTGCTAAAACCTCCGATGAAGCTCTCCACGCTCCGGGCTTGGGATTAGCTCGTAATCTCATTGAGGGTCGGCCTCGGTTTGAAGCTTTGTCGGAATGAAATACGATTAGCGATCGGACGAACGACTCAGAGGCCAACGAATGACATCTTGACCGAAAATGTAACCGCGCCGTTAAATTTCTAACCCGGTCCGCGATCGGGCTCCACGATCCACTATCGCTCGGAGTCTCGAACACACTCTGTACGATGACAAGTCTCGAGAATATTCCAAGACAACGCGTATTCCTTTCAGCTGATTCGCATGGCCCCGAATCGAGAATGGAGCTGCGGTGATACGCTACATTGGTACGGCTGAGCCGGTAGGCTCTGCGTCGGTATAGTCCTCGTCAACGGAGGTTAAGGGAATGGGGACTTCTAAAAGTCGCCAATTATTCTTCATTTCTCGGCTGTGATGACAATAGTCGTTTGTAAGCGAGTCTCAAATATTTGGTGTTACATTCGCAAGCGTGACCGTACACGAATGATTCATGCGGACCAATTCAAATGACTTTCGAGCGAATGCGTGGTCAGTGAAAGCCTTGGAGGCGATCAAAAATGTTGTCGAATCGACCGGTCGGCAAGTTCAAGTACTGCCCCCAAGCATGTCCATAATTGACCGTGGACTGACCCAGTTCGAGAGGCCCTGGAGGCTAAGGCTTGTTCGCAGACTTCACCGAAGGGCCCGTATCTCGATCCACGAGCGAGACTTTCGATCTGTGCTCCCCGGTATCTACAACACCTCCCGCCACTCGAATGATTACCTCACCCGACTTGGGGAAGAGACAACACGATTCGACATGCTGTCTGTTTCAACCCGATTGAAATTTTTGAGCCTCTCGTTGCTATTCCATGTTAGTGACTGAGCTCGTTATTTATTATTTATACTCCCGATTATTTGAATTAACCCAAGAATCTTAGGGTTTCTACAATGTGGAGTCAAGGAATCTTGAACGATCGCGGAATTTTGAGACGCATAGGAGTATGTACATCCATATCACAGCTCGATTACTGAGTCACACCGACATGTTTCGGAGAAGAACCGCGCTTCTCGTCATTTCACTCTTCGGAAGCTTGAGGCATTCCGTAAAAATAAGCAAATGTTATAGGACCGCTCACAAGTGCGAGGGGGACGACCAAGACCTCCAAATACGCATGAACGGGCTCATCGAATGTTTTGTTCAGAACCATGACACGGACTCGCACGACCAGGTAGAGGAGAACAATTGCCATGATAATCAGCGAGATATATCGGAACTCCTCTTGCATCTGGAAATTCACAATTATCCCACCAGCGACGAGGAGAGTCACAGAGAGATATATTCCGGAGCTTCGCCACCAGCTTTGGTAGGGAAAGAACGGACAGCGGGAAAGCATCGCGATCATCGCGCATGTTATGAGCAGGAAGAGAAGAGCGGGAACATCGCTTCTTGAGGCTTTCTCGAGTCCGAAACGGACGAGCTGAACGCAGAAAATTACACCCAATCCGCAGACGGGCAAAGGCACGAAGATCAAATTCCGTGGGAAACTCCGATGATATTTCCGGCTGTATACGAAGATGACTGATGTTGAGACGAACGTCACCAATGCCACATGGTAATAATCTTTGGCTATCAGGTCCCGGACTTTCGCAGGACAGCCCTCCAGGTACCGAATCCCAGCTGAAGAAAAGGAGGAAAATTGGACCTATTCTGGAATTCGTATATCACACAGCTCATTCATATGTGTACTCACCGTAGTAGAGCGCCAATTGCAGCGATATCAATAGGAACACAATACTAGCCACTTTGCTTGCGACCTTGGGGTCGCGATCTTCGGCAGATGAGTCTCCGTCCTTCTCGGAGTCGCTCACAATTTTGTAATCAGCCATCTCGGAGGGTCGGAAAACCTTCCGCTCCGTGAATGATGCGCTCTAGAGGATCCGCTGTGAGTCTGCGTCGCATGCGAAGGGCTCGCGTTTGTCCTCCATGACGCCGTTCGGAGAGGGGAACATTCTTGATTGGCCTTATGCGGAAATTACTCTCGGAATCAAACATGTAGATCTCTCGAACTTGAGAGCACTGGAAGACTCTGGCGAAATATCGGGACTGGAAAGAAATCTATGAAAGGATCAGGAGATAATTTCCGGCAAGCCAGCGCGGCGGTCCTCGAGAGCAAATGATTCCGACCTAATTAAGTCGGATTCCGAGGGTCGAAACAACTTTTCCGTCCCGCCTTTGAGAATGGCGAGACAGTGTGGCTCGACGGCAATAACATCGAGACCGAGAAAGGACGTTCCTCCCTGATTAGAGCCTGATAATTCACCCACAGATCGGCAACCGCTCTCGGGACGCAGATCTATTCGGTGCCGAGGAAAGACGAAAAAAACGTGCGGAATGCGATCCTCGCGATTCACAGCCGAACAACAGGCTTAGGGCGACCTCCATCGAGCGACTCCTCGAGCCTTTCGAATCCTCTTCCGGAGAGGAAGAGAGGCGAGCGCGGAACGTTCGAATGTTTGGAAGAGAGCGACGAAAGGAATCAGAGAGTGAAGAAAGCCCGATCGAGTCTGCGATCAGCCAGCTGTCCAAGCAGGCGGTGATTGCTGCTCTTCACCTGCGGTCAGAGAGCGGAAGAAGATGGACAGCACAGAGTGAAAGATGAGAGAGAGGAAGAAAGATCCCGAATGGATTTCGAGTACGAAAGGGAGCACGAGCTATTCGCATGGCTTTGCCATACCTCACGCGAGAACACCACTCTATGTGGCCCCCTTGAACAATTGGTTCCGTAAAACTTCTTCTCCTCTGGAGACAGAGGGGGAAGTATTCAGACTTAGGAAACGTTCCCGCGTGTGTGGATTCGTGTTGCTCACGAAGACGCTTCCTATTCTATCTCTGTAGCGTGAATTATCGATGGTATAGACCCATCGTTGATTCGCGGTGATTTCCCCGGACAATTTCGAATTCCTCGGATGAATCGATCGATGTTTGAAACTTACCCGGCTTCTTCGTTTACATAAATAGTCATATTTATATGTATGGATTCTCCGTCGATACGAGCAAGAAGGCGGGCATAATGTCTTCTCCGCAAGACATTATTCTCCGCAAGAGAGCAGGCGGCGAGCGGGAGGCTCCGTTTGTGTGTCCTCTGATCAGCAGCGGATTTCTCCATTATCCTTAGATTTTAAGACTCATTGAGAAGAGCTGATCATCAATCTTACACCTGTTAGCGATCTCCTCGGACAATGGCGTGAAACTTTCCCATGCAGCCTTCTCCTTAGATCGAACACCGACCCCGCTGACTGCATGTTCACCTGTGACTTTCGGATCACAAGACATGGTCCCTACCTCGACTTCGATTCTATCGCCCGGACTAAGCTGACATCAGATATATTTGCCTCGCAGATTTATTTGAATATCAGAAATTCTCGAGCCTGACTATCTACGGAGCACTTCGACCAAGCTCGGTCGAGAAAGGTGCATACCGAGAACTTCGGAGAGTTTGCGGCATTATGCTGCTTCGAACCTACCGACTTTGGGCTGCCCTTGAGTGTTTACTTCATGTTCCCCGAGGGCGATCACGGAGCTTTCAGCGTGGACACTCTTCATTCATTGATTCCGCCGGGAGAGGGGTCGCCGTCGAGCCACATCTCTAGAGAAGTCTCTGATGACGAACAGAATCTATATGAACATAGAAGGAAAAACGACAGATCTCGAGGGGATGCGACAGCGATTTCCCACTCTACGGGTAGATATTGTTAGCACCTTTGACTAGAGCTTCCGATTTCGAGCAGTGCCAAGTGCCAAGGTACCAAACTTGACAGCTATACTAAGGGATGCATCACGAGAATCGTAAAGCCTCAGGTACGTCATCCAGATAACGAACTGAGGAAGCTCACAGGATCCACGCAGGAATCAGAGCCGAGGAGCATTTCTTGACCATGCCAACGGAATGCGTGTGAAAGCTCAGCGCCTCGTCAGGATCAGCTCCGAGATCGAGGACAGCCGCAAGCTTGGAGAGCAGGGTGTTACTTCGGGAGAATATCTCACAAGAGGAAGATTTTCTAGATTCTAGAATATCTTTTGGTTGCTCCCGGATCTCCCAACCTATGAGACCAGCGGCATAGCAGTGCACGAGGGTGCGAACTCCCCCTCAATCTAGTTATTGAGGTCCAAGATTGATCTCGATGAAGAAAGAAGGGAGGACTGTAGATGGTCTTTGTCGAAGCTTGATATCGTATTTCTAGATATCATCTATCAGCCCTGCTGTCCTATGCGCGGCGCGCGCTGCGCCCATCGATTGAGCGATTTTAGGTTCTTTCATTCTTTGCGATTACCGGTTCACTCCGGATATTTGCCCCAAGAATGATCGATGGATCATTCGATCGAATGATCCCTGGAAAGAGATATTGAAACATTGGGCTAACTCCTCCACAACAAATAGAATTTGATCCGTCGAATCCCTTGTCTCTGAGGTCTCGATGGGCTGTCCCGCTGACGACGCCGCGACGTCCGATATCCGACCCTCGAAATGCGAGATCTTCGTGCAGAGCTTTTCGAGCCTGAGTACGCCCTCCGCCGGATTCGGGACTGCCAACCCGGTCACCACCAAATCGAGGACGAATGCGACGTGCAGATCCCCGGCTCTCCCGTCTCCGGAGCTGGAGTCACGGAAAGCTTGGAGAATAAGTCCAGAACATTTACATTCAAACGCTGACTAGCTCGCACGAGGGCTCTCATGTCGCAAGCCAGATCCTGCAGCGATCCGGTGGAGTGCCCAGGCTGACGTACTTGCTCCGAACCAGCCCGGCGTTTGGAGCCACGAGCGATCTTCGTCGAGTGGACGAACTCATCTCGTTGACTCCCGAGGGCATCCCCAGACTTTCCTTGTCAGGTGATGCTCTCGTCCAACTTGGCCTCTCTACTCCTTCGAAGGGCCTGGGCAGTCCGACTTCTTCGAGGATGGCAAGCGAGCCCACCTCATTAGGCCTCCGGGAGCGCTCGCGCATTCGGTAGAGGACACGATACGACACGCATTCAAGCCTAATTCTCATTGTCTCACGGATCTCGAAGCGACATTCAGAGACGCCGACTTCCTCCGCTCCTGCCCACGCTTACTGGCGCTCCTCAACCTACAGACTGAATACCAATGAACACAGAGATCTAGGAGACATGAATTGGGAGCTTATTTAGAGTTTAGAGCATTTATTCGGTACTTCACACAGCGATTTGAGAGATCCGCCTGATCCATGATATCAGGGCAATGAACATATCCATTCCTCCCAAGGAGAATCGAATAAGTGAAGAAAAACGGGGACCATGGCAGCGCGCCGTCGCTCCGCGTCGACGGCGCGGAGTTACACCCTCCAAACATCAGCTGGTTTCACCAGTCAGCGCGGATGAGAGCCGCCGCAGCCACCAGAGAGCACAGAAATCAGTTGAAAGCAAGGCTTCACGGGAGCCACAGTATGCGCATGAGGACTGCCCTTTTTTCGGCCAGGATCTGCGATACCGATCCGACAAATTGGCTTTGCTGCAGAAAGTCGACGAATTTCTTGTCGACGACAAGGTTAGTGTAGTCTGCGCGGCATTCACCGATTGGCAGCGGCATCTCTCTCTGGAGACACGACGTTCTGTCGAGCAGGAGGTCACAGGTTCGAATCCTGCATCCACTACAGGAAGGGCAAGCCGGGAAGCGGTTCTCGAGGTTAACGTTTTCGTTGGAGAAGATTACTCTGATCACGGCCGTCCCAACGCCGGCATCTGGTATGCGCGTCATAGGTCGGTGAGCCCTCTTGTGGTGGGCCGGAGAGAGAAGAGAGTCGAGGCGCTCGTTTCGACTTCACATGACTCGATGACAGAAGATCTCCTTGCTCCGATAGGGATTCGGCACCCCAAGCCACCGTGTTCCCCACAATATAAGACCTCCACCGAGAATAAGCCCTACCTCGATTTCCGGTCCTGGCGATAATTGAAGACCTACCCCGACACTGGGATGATAGAAATAGCTCACTCGCGGACAGTCTGATCGCGAAGCATGAGAGGCTAGGCGCACGGATTCTGTGTGAGGCAGAGACGCAAGAACTGCCGGGAGATCTCCAGGAAACGAATTTCTTCTCAGATATTCCGGAAGGTGATATACTGGATATAGCCGGGTGATGCCAGATCCAATGTTCTCAGTTCTCAGGTAAGGCGCCGCTTAATTATCGTGACGAATCCAGGTGCTTCTGGACCGGTGAGAGATAAAATCCCCTAAGAAAGCCCTAGAGCCTTTACCTAGAGCCTAGCGACTACTACACAAAGATAATAGGAGGTGGAGCCAGCTGATTATCTATTTTCATTGTCCACGGTCCGGCTCCATCGAACCCGCTTGCATGCGTCACAAACGTTACGCACGTCTCCATCATAGTACGATAAACTCACGACCATTGTTTAATCGACGATGTAGCCGTATCATACGGAGAAGAAAGTCGCGGGCGCATTCTTAATCGAAACTCCTCGAGCGTTCCGATAAGGCGGGGATAATTCCTAGCTCATTGATGGCTTTCCCTTTTGTACCCATAGCGCTGACATCGTCAGCGCATTAATCAGGCACGCTACCGGTTCTGGACGTCCGAGAAGGTCGGAGGTCTTATAATTTGAGGTCCTGAGTCTTGAGCCAGCCGACCGGATCTGGGGACGAGGGATTCGATGAGCCCATTCCTCCGTGCTTGGAGGTCCTGGTTTTCCCCGTGGCTCTTATGAGGGGTCCAATTACATTCCCTCATTTTTACAGGATGCCTCAGGCCTCCGACAAGTGACATGACGAAAATCGCAGCTACCCCCCGCTAAAGGTCGTCAGTGTAACTCATTATTCGAGCTCTGATATGGATGTATGTACATACTTATATGCGTCTCTCAATTCCGCATTCGTGTAAGATTTCCTGACTCGAGATCGGTGGATATCTAAGAATTCTGTGCAAATTCATATCGGTGGTGTAAAGAATGAAAAAAGAACTCCTTCGCTAACATGGAATGGCAACGAGAGGGTTAAAATTTCCAATTGGAGTCAAAGACATGGCATGTCGAATCGTGTGGTCTCTTTCCCGAATCGGGTAGAGTGATCAATCGAGTGGTAGGGAAAGGCGAAGTATAGTAGATAGCGGGGAACACAGAACTAAATCCTCGCTCGTGGATCGAGATACAGGCCGATCGGTGAGAAGTCTGCTGACAACCCTTAGCCTCCAGGGCCTCTCGAACTGGGTCAGTGCACGGTCAATTATGGACATACTTGGGAGCAAAACTTGAACTTGCCGTCCGGTAGATCCGACGATATTTTTGATCGACTCCAAGGCTCTCCTTCACTGGCCATGTATTTCCTTGGAAGTCATTCGAATTGGTCCGCATGAATCATTCGTGTACGGTCGAGCTTACAAATGTAACACCGAATATTTGGGACTTGCTTCTATTCAATTCAGACGGCGTTACGATTCTATTAAGCGTCTAGCTCCTCGAAAGGCAACGGGCTCAGGCTTTTTCCTGCCTTCAAAGTCAGGTGCGTCAGACCGACTGATTGTAATCGAGTTCTGTTCTCCGGATTCAAGCGAGCTAGAGTTTTCGCCCCCATGTCAATTTCATTCCCTCGCTAGTCATAAGCGCGCGTCATGGTTCTAACTGGAATCGATTTTATCTCAATAATGTCAACCATCATGACCGGCAGAAACAGTCGGCGGGCATTATGTTCTCTGATGTTGAAGACACGGGAAAAGAGCAGTCGATGGTATCAGACATGGTCCGCAGCGGCGGCGGCATTCGCTTCACTCCTCACCAGAAGATTTTGAGTGAGGGAACAGAATACCTAGCGGTACATCCACCGCGGCAGACAGCTACCGAAGACCGACGTCGGATCCAGAGAGGCAACACATCCTGAGAAACGACCTGAGCTGCACCAGCTTCAGACTTAGAACTTTGAGCAGCAGTAGCAAGTAGGAAATCGGCAACCCCCCACCCCCTGAAGTCCTCTTCATCCGTTTGAAGCAGCGCCAGCGGCCTCTCAACAGTATCCCGCGGAGTGGACCCCGTGTCACTCTTCGCGTTTTCGAGGCTCGACCGCGAAACCGAACGCACGGTAACGAGGAAAAACCCACGAGTTGGGAGTCGGTGAAGAAGTTTCACTCGCTACAATTCGCCATTCCTCCTGGAAGGTGAGTCTTGAATTATTTCTGCGAGCTCACTTCGCGAATTCCGTTGCTCTCCTCATGCTCGTCTCCACCGCCGAAAATCGAATGTTCTATTCCGAACAAAGTGGTCCCGCTCTGACAGAGTCAGGGGGCGAATAACCGAGGTGACTTTCCGAAGACTAGCTGTGATAATACCCCTGTAAGCTTGTTGTATACCCTGTACTTGTTGGGTTCCCCCGTGACAAGAAGGGCCGCGATCTTCGACGGAGCAAGGCTGCTTGACAGGAGACTTGTCTTGATGGCTCGATGTGACCCAGAGTTCGACTGGCTAATGTTGTCGAAGAGTGCGGAATTCCGCCAAACAGGTGTGTTTTCTCTGCTCTGACACCGACAGATCTGTGGGAGAGGATATTGACCCTTGGCAATTTTAGTGCTAACGATCTCTGCAGGGTGAGTTACGCGCGGAAAAAAACTCCTATTTCCGCGGACTTTCTGCCTTGCTTTCAAAGACCGATTGAGTGAGTGCTATCCAACATCTCTGATAAAGCTGGCAGTCTCTATCTGAGGTCTGAGGGGAAATAGCAATAGTTTTTGAATCCATCCCCAGATCGGACTGAGTCGAGTTCATTATTCGGGACCTCTCATCTTTTCTCTGCGATCGGAGACCCGAATTAGAAGCCGAAAACTCTCACTCAGTGGAATCGGACATCAGGGGCTACACAGCCGTTTTACAACAGCAGAGAGTGGAGGTTTTTCAGAAACTCGGTCATGAGGGAACCGATTGCTCTCTTTGAGCTTCGAGAAAGTATTCGGAGCTCTCGGAGCCAGGAATCCTTCTAGTTTCACTTTCGAAGTCTTTTATGGGTCCGGAGGAGTCGAATTCCTCCTCGGTTCGATCACCCAGACCTTCCTTCAGCTTCGTCGAAAGTCACCTGCCGTCAGACCGAGCTAGAAAATGAACGAGCTCTCGAAATTCATTCGAAGCGCGACAGTTGACGCTCGCTGAGAAACTGAGCTTCGAGACGGGAACACGACATTTGTTTCAATTGATGGTCCGGTCTGCCGTTTTATCAAGCTTCTCGGAAAAAAATCGATCCTCATTTGTTTAGCCCTTTCAGATGATGCTAAACGTTCTCTCGATATGTCTCGCTCTCATTCTGGGAGCTCAAGGCGCATACGTCAACGATAATCAGATCGAAATGCGGAAAATCGCTGCTCAGGGACGCTTGCACAGGGCTGTAGCCCAATTCGCGGCCACGGGTCGAGGTTTGAGCGGGATAACTGAAGTCGTCATGAGAGCGGTTGAGAGGTGAGTTCGCCATCCCTCAAGCGAGCCGTCGGCGTAGACACTCGGCGTTCGATAGAGCAGTCTCGAGCCTTCCCCATCTAAGTCCACCTTTATGTCAAAACAGGTCCATGGAGGCAATACCGTCCATTCCCAGTCTCGATCCCCAGGAATGTATGAAGAGATCCGTCTGCGAAGCTCACAATCAACCAGACCGTTACGGGGTTGTGGGACTAGCGCTCCAGCTGATATTCCCGTAAGTTTATTTCTCAAATGAGTGAAACGCTAAGGTAACACTTCCGCTGGATTTTTTCCCCAGTTGTAAACGGAGTCGCGGTAAGTGAGAGGAGTTTCGAGCCGAATCCCAAATGTCTGAGCTCTTTCGTGAACCGCCGACGGGAAGAGCCCATCCTCGCTAGTTCGAGGGATGTATATCTACAATTCAGGTGGATCGGGCCGAATCGGTGAATTGAAAGAAGAACTCGATGCTCTCTCATTCTCCAGAATGTTATGCTGATCGATTTCCCGGAGTTTCGCCTTGAATTCATGCTTATTCTTTGTTGATCGTGAGCAGCTAAGGCTCCGATTCAGTTTGATCCGAATGGCGCCCTCACGACTTCAAGGCGATGAGAAATGAGAGCGTTCATTCTCTCCCCAGGCCTTACCTGACTGGCGAGAGTGAAGACGCGCCCCTGATCTCGAAGTATCAGCAGGCAGCACGTTACGGACGCCGCAACGATGCGGAATGCGGACGGCATTTCGACGGATGCATCGTGTCCCCGATGGAAGTTACACAGAAACTCCTCAACTACATCATGCAGCAAATGAAGTAAAGCGCACGGAGATGCATTCCCGGTAACGATGAGCTCAGAACGCGACCTGTAAATATATTCCCTGAGTTCTGGAGTGATTCTCGAGAGAGACATTGACGGACAATCGGATACCTTGCGGGGATAGAAATCCTCGAACGAGTATCCCGGATGCCTAATTCGGGATCGATGATAGAATAAATGAAGTTGCATATATCACGATGGCTGGGAATTCACTATGAATGGTCGGATCGATTTGATCCGTTGGGGAGTTCGATCTCCATTCCTTCGAGCTCGGGCCAAGAAACAGATTGAAAACTTCCTTTGGATACCTCTGGAAACGGTCACGCGATGGCTCACATTTGAACCCGATCCGGTATCCCGATCTGTAACCCAATCGGTCCCCAACCCCCGGGTCTCGCCACCTTCTACATGATAAGATCATTCCGCTCAAAGGACTTGTCGGACGTCGTTGGGCGAAAACACCTGAGAGATATCATTAGCAGACTAGCAGAGCGGGGATTTGATGAGCAGTTGATTCATCCTCATGCTGCTGCTCAGGTCTTCGTGGATTCTGGGCCAGAGAAATTGTAGCAGAACCATCGTTCTCGGATTAGGCCTAGAGCGATCGGGCATGCAATCAGCTGGACATCCGGCGCCTCGAGAGTAGCGTTGTAGTTTTTCTGGGTCCATAGACCCGATGAGCATTTTTTCTCCTCTCGCGTACGGTTCTTTAGGCTCGAAGACAAACCTCGATGCCTCTGAAGCCGGCTGGTAATTTGAATTTTGGCGCGCTCCTCAAGAATGGTATCTGATGGAGGACCAGTCGCGCGCGCTTCCGCTGTTTTCCGACGACTGAATGTATACTGAAGTGTTGGGGAGCGTCTCGTCGGAAAATCGCCAGACTCAGTGCTCGCTCACTGAGTCCCTGTGGATAGTTGGAGATTACTATCATCTAAAGCTGTGAATCATGAACAAGGGCACTCTGTTTGGCTATTTCAAAGGTTGAGAGCCCTGGACGGAATAAAGGTGGGTGGAGGCTTGCGTACTAAACAAGATCTGCTCGACAATGGGGTGACCGAAGGTTCAGTGATCACTCCGGGCATAACTCTAGGATCAAGAATACCGAGGCAAAAGCTTTTCTGAGGAGTATTCCCATCGGGGTCTTTGTCTATTCGATTATACTCCCTCGGCGATTCCTCGATCAGAAATATGCGCGATTCTCAGAGAATTCAATGGGATTCTTCGACTTCAGTAGAACCCGGACGTCATCTAGTATAGTTCTCCGGAGTCACTAGAGTATTGCCAATCACGGTGGAGACTCGTGCGACTCTGTAATGCATGAGTTTGCGAATCGGACACCTGTTTTGCGTACAGATGACGAAAATAAAGACCCCGTAGACCGAGGCGCCGACTCGCCCTCCACGTCCAAGGATGGGACACCGAAAAGCCGTAGGTTGCTTGGAGCATCAAATGACTCTACACCGAAGTCGTCGGCTACGAATTCCGTCACTCCAAAAAGAGCGAACTCGAAAAGCACACCGAAGACAGCTTCGAAGAATGCCAAGAGCTCCTCTTCACCGACGAATACCCCGAAGAGCCGTAAAAGTCTCACGGCTTCTGGGAAGAAGGGCTCGGCGAGCAAGCGGAAACCTGTCAAACAAGAGAATGGAGTCAAACCCAAGGTAATTATCGAGTATCTGCGGCCGTCGCTCTGCTGAGCATGCCGAGCTCATTCCTCAGGAAGCGAAATCCGGCCCATACGAATCGGTTCAATAGGTCTCATAGAGCTGCGGAAATCCCTGACGGCGCGCTTATCATTGAATCTACCTAGCTGAAACGGGCGAGACTCGAAGAGGATTCCGGAGAGGAGGACTGGATGGAGTCGGACCCACTGGAGTCTGAGGAGGAAGACGTCTCTTCGGGCGATGACTACGAGCCGAAAAAAGACGAGAGCGATCTAGAAGAAAGTTACAACGATGATGTCGAATCTGAAGGAGAAGTGACCACGCCGTCAGAAGATGACGGATCTGGACTGGATTCGCCCGTCAAGAAGGTCTGTCGAAACTCCGAGCCGAAAAGGAAACCTTCGAAATTCACCTCGTCCGCGGAGGAGGCCATAATGATCTGAAGAATTCCTTTTCATATCTCGAATTATTTCAAACTACTCTCCATATCTCAGACCCCTCGACGCGCCCAAAGAACTCCGGCCAAAGCCCCCGCGACGCCGAAAACACCGTCATCCTCATTGGCGCAATCTGTTAGTCGTAAGTTGAAAATTTTTACTTCGTCGTTCTGGTCTAAACATGCTGGGAGCTCTGGAGGTCAAGACGAGCAAGCAAAGAAATGAAATCTCCATCGAGGAATCGATGTGTGGCACGCTGGTTTACCCGACGGGAACTCGCAGGTAGAATCCCGTTCGAAGAGGGATCGTTTTCGTCGTTTCCAGTGTGGAGTCGGCGTACGATGGAAATTTTTTCATTGCAGGGAACCCATCGGAATGGCTGCATCTGAGTTACGAATTTCTGAAAGAGCCAAAAGATCTGTCGGGGAAGAAAATCGGCGATGCGGACTACGATCCGTCGACTTTACACGTGCCCAACAGCTTCAAAAACAGCCTAACTCCGGTGGGTCACACATCTCGCGCGACGATATATGGTGCGACCTCGACCGGCAGTCTGACGAGTTACTGATTGAGTGATTTCCGATTGCACAGGGCGTGCGGCAATGGTGGGAGCTCAAGTCCCGACATTTCGACACGGTGCTCTTTTTCAAAGTCGGAAAATTTTACGAGCTGTACCACATGGATGCCGTGATTGGAGTTGAGAACCTCGGTCTGACTTACATGAAAGTGAGTTTCTTCTCTTTTTCCCTAGCGCTACCTCCTACCGTCTGCGTGTCACCTGAATGCCTTCAGGCACCTCGGCTACGACCGATGAAGCGAAAAATCTTTCATTGCACCATTGCAGGGGGACTGGGCTCATTCTGGATTCCCGGAAGTGGCGCTTCAACGCAACATGGAAGCACTTATCCAGAAGGGTTATAAATGCGCTCGGGTTGAGCAGACCGAAACTCCGTCGATGATGGAACAACGCTGTAAAACTTCGGGTTCGTTTCTCTGGATTGCGGGGTTACCGGACCCGAAATGGATCTGTTGACTTCGATTGCTTCATTTGATGTTTTTGGCTCATCCTTCCGTGTCTTCACTTCATCCCATCAACAGGCAAATCCTCGAAATTCGACAAAGTTGTGAGGCGTGAGATTTGCAATGTCTCCTCCAAAGGACTGCAGTTGTGCGGAGCGGATGCAGTCCCCGGGAGCTCGTATTGCCTCGCCCTCTTCAGCAAAGTTAGTTCTATCCGGACAATACGATCGTCTGTCCTGATCCTTATAGGGACCAAGACATCTGTTCAAATCAAGCGCTGATGGGCTACCCATCTTTCCAGGAAAGACGTTTCGGAGTGTGTCTTGTGGATTCCACTGTTGGACGCTTCCACATCGGTGAATTCGAAGATGACCATCAGTTGTCCAGCCTCCGGACCCTAATCAGCCGTTTCGCACCTGTCGAGGTAAGCCGAAACTTGAATGAAGTTTTCTAGATACTCTCCGTGGGTTTCCCCGTCTCATACCCTCCTCCCCGAATTCAATGCAGGCGATTCTAGAGAGGAGCATCAGCGCCGACGTGAAGCGCATCGTGGAGGCAATCGGTGCTATTATAGATCAGCCAGCCAAAAATAAATTTCTATCGGCCGAAAAGGCTCTGACGCTTATTCGCGAGGGAGACTACTTCAAGGTGAGGTCAGACAACGGAAGCCTAGACTTAGCGACTCGGGGACCGGTGATGGCGTGAATCTCATATCTGAGAGCATGAGTCGAAGCATTCTTATTTTCATCTTCTAGGGGAATGAATACCCCCAGGCATTGAAAGGGCTCATTGCCGAGAACGATCCCCTAATGTCGACTCCTAGAGCCGGATGTGAGCTCGCGGTTGCGGCTCTGGCAAGCATAGTTGGGTAAGGGACTTCATTTTGTAATTTCGTTGAGAAATATCGAGCTCGCAACGGTTACGCGACGCAAGGGAAGCCGCTGACGAATATGTACCTACGACCCGCGGAGACACACTCTATTCACTTCGTTCCGGTATGAGCTACCCGGGACATTCAAGAGCTTTCAAACTTTATCCGGACACATTTGATTTTTTTGAAAAAGTCGTTTGCAGGAAGCTCTGATCCTCGAGGATGTCCTGACCATGGTGGAATTCGAAACCATAGAGTTCAAGTTCGAAGGAGGCAAGGGAGATTATCTGCCAAAGGCAAGTTTCTGCGACGCGTTCAAGGCTTTTCAGGGATGATCTCCAGGGAAGGGGGGCATTCAGGAGCTACAACTCTCGCTCGATATTGAGATTTTCGAAGACTTATGACTGCTGTTTCCTTCTTCAGATCATGATCATGGACTCGGTGGCGTTGACCAATTTAGAGATATTCGAAAACAGTGTGGGGACATCCGAGGGCTCGCTTATATCAACAATCAATTTCTGTTCGACGGCATTCGGTGAGATGTGCTCGATTCCGTATGGTCGATTTGCTCGGATTTCCGATCGACAGCAAAATGCGAAACATGGAAACCGACATCGAGAGTCTCATCAGCGCGCGGCCGTACGCGCCGGATTTGACTATGAATTCGACTGCATCATGTATCGATTTGGAATTATTCCCCTCCAGGACTCCGACATCTCAAAAAATGGCTCCTTGGCCCATCGTGTGTTTCCGAAGAAATCGAGTCGCGCTGGGACGCTGTTGGAGAGCTGATGGAGAATTTCTCCCTGTTGAAAACACTGCAAGAACGTCTGAAGAAATTGCCCGACATGGATAAGATGCTGGCCAGGATACATTCGCTGAGTCTCAAGAAGGTTATATAATAGGCATATAATAGTAATCGAGAAAATTATGGGAAACGGGAAGTTATCGAATTGCCCTGTCCCATGAGATAGACTGATATATCGTCAAAGCGTATGTTTCCCGTTATCTTGTACTTACGTTCCCTGTTTCCAGACCGACCATCCAGATTCTCGAGCGATACTCTACAGCGATGACGTCTATTCCAAACGGAAGATCGAAGATTTCTGCAACGTTCTCGATGGCTTCCGAGAAGCCCAGGCGATTTGCAAGCTGGTCCGCGATAAAGATCTCAAGTCGTCTCTTCTCAGGGACTTGACTCATCTGACGACGGAGGGAGGGCACTTCCCCGACGTGAAGGAGGCTCTCAATTACTTCGATAAGGCCTTCGATAAAACGAAGGCGCTCAAGGACGGGAAAATCGTCCCCGCTCCTGGAGTAGACGAAGAGTTCGATGAAGCTCAGAGGAGGGTAGCCGAGGTGAAGGACAGTCTCGATGAGCATCTCCAACAGCAAATGAAACATTTCGGAACTTCGAAGATCTCTTACACAGGAACGGGTCGTACCGCGTATCAGATAGAGGTCCCCGAGAGCGTTGCGGGGAAGGCTACCGAAGATCATACGCTAGAGGGTCACAAGAAAGGTTTCAAACGCTATTACACTCGTCGAGGAAAAAGTCTTTGTGACGAAATGATCAAAGCCGAAGAGATGCGCGACGCTGTGAGCAAAGATCTCATGAGGAGAATATTCCATGCGTTCGACGAGAAGAGGCCCCTCTGGAAGAAAGTGATCGAGTGCCTTTCCAACCTGGACTGCTTGATGAGCCTCGCTCTCTACGGCAACAACGCTGGTGGTTCGGTTTGCAGACCGAAAATCAATCACGAGTCACAGAAGGCCATAATCCGTATCGTTAATGGATGTCATCCGTGTTTGCTGAAGAAACTCGGGGAGGATAAGCTCATCGCCAACGATTTCACTCTGGGCACCGTCGAGGAAGGAAGATGTGATGGGAGCTCTGTGGCTCTGCTCACAGGGCCGAACATGGGCGGTAAATCCACGCTCATGCGTCAAGTGGGCTTGCTGGTTGTGATGGCTCAGCTTGGCGCTTGGGTTCCCGCCGAGGAAATGGAGTTCAGCCTGGTAGACCGAATCTTTACCCGTCTCGGAGCGTCAGATCACATCACTCTCGGGGAGTCGACATTCCTCGTTGAGATGCTAGAAACTTCAGCAGTTTTCAAACACGCCACGAAACATTCGCTGGTGCTCCTGGATGAGTTGGGTCGCGGCACATCGACCAACGATGGAGCGTCTCTCGCGTACGCGGTCTTGGCGGAACTCTCGAAATCGAATCGGAGAACGTTGTTCTCAACTCACTATCACGATCTCGCGAAAGATATCCAAGGAGTTTATCTCGGTCACATGGCTTGCGTGGTCGAAAACGATGAAGATGTCGTGTTCCTCTACAAATTCGTTCCGGGTAACTGCGAGAAGAGCTTCGGCTTCAATGTCGCCAGACTCGCCGGACTCCCGCAGCGAATCGTCACTATGGGTCTCCAGCGCGCGAAAGAACTCGAAGAGCAATCGGACTTGCTTCAGAGATTCGTGAAGTTCATGTCTCTTTGAGATTGTCGATTCTCACCCTGGCTCTGAATGCTCTCCCCATCCGGAATACACTGATTAGAAAATCATCATCGATCCAGCCGAGCGGGTTCGCAATTGAAGTAAATCACTCGCTGCGTCGGAACGGTTCAGAGCTCCTCAGACTCCCGCCTCTCCCTCCCGGACATCCTCTGTGCCGTGTGGAAAATTCTGGTGGACGAAATCGTGTCGATGAAGATAATGTCTCGCGGGAATACTCGCTTTTTTAGCGTTTGTATAGTAGAATCTGGATTTTAGTAGAGTATTGTTGTAGCTGAGCGGCCCAGGCGCTCTCAGAGATTGATGGGAGATGTTGGAACTCGGAGGAAAGAGAATGGTACGCCTGACATGTGCGAGCGATTAAGACAGGGAAAGAATAAAAAGAACTGGCCATGTGGTCATCACGATTGGTTCAGAGCCAGGGACAGAGTTTTCAGAATCACTTGGACAGTCACGGCGGTTACGTAGGGCTCGCTCAAAAGATAGCTTTCATAGTTTACGACGTGACGCTCAGACGCCGGCGCCGTTCATATGGTGAAGGGTATGGGGGGCTGGGCAGTGATTCCCACACCTTCCTCCTGGTGAAGCCCCTCTGAGTCTCCCTCGCGCGGAACCCCTATGGAGCCTTTATAGCTATCTTATATATACATACCATTGTCGGATCTTCGGAACGATTTCCTGCTAGACGAGGGTCCGTCAAATAAGACTCGGGCCGATCGACAGAAATTGTGAGGAGGGAGAATGACGGAATGTCGCTCTGAGAGATCGTGAAATACGACTCGACTCGTTCCAATAAGCGGGGGCTAAATAACAATCGGGTGTTTTCAATCTGATCGTTGTACCGATCATACTCGCGGACGTGTGGCCGACGATTTCATGACCGGTAGAAAACTCCCGTAATCCTCAGAAATTCCCATCACAGATAGTCAGCATTGCTGGCATGATCTTCCGAGGAAGTAGTCCAGGAGGGCCGAGCGGTCATTTGGGGTACGAAGCTCGAAATATTCAGTGTGAGCTACAATCCTCTTTCGCCGATTCGCCCCCTGAGCGATCGGCTCCGCAGGCGCGTATTCATGGGGGTATTGGGAGCCGATGCCCTTCCCGAAAATGTTTGTTTCATACTACCTCTGTCGCCTTTTTGAATCGATTCCCGAGTTTTCGGGGCCGCAGTCATCGTACGCCCCCCCCCCTCAAAACAAATCCTGGATACGCGCCTGCGGTTCCGGCTCATTTCAGAACAATGCGAGGGCACATGAACTCGCCCCGATTCTCAGTTTCGACATCAAGAGTTGCTGCTGCTCAGCCTTGAGGACGGCCTTGCGCAGACCACCTGCATTCAGCGATGTATCCTGATTTCGGGCTAAAGTCTCGCATCTTATTGAGAACAAGCGCTCCATGCATTTCGATGTCGCAGAATCTGGGGAGCCCAAAATCTATTGCAGGGCGCCGGTCAAGTCTCCTACCACCCCATCGCCAAGATGGGATATCATGAACGATCGAAGTGGGTAGAGTCGAATGCGTGACTTGCGTGCCTCGGAATTCTGTTGCTATGGGTATTCTCCGCAGCGCTGCGCTCCACTGCTACCGATGCTGGAGCCAGGACCTCTTGGTGATGCGGCCGTATCGCCTGGAGAGAGAAGAGTGAATAACCAGATTTCAGCCCTCGGTGCGGGGCTTGGAAGTGGAGCTGATTGAAGTAGTTATCGAGCCGAGCGGTACGTCCTCCAAAGACGTCGAGAAGGAAGTACGTGCTGCTGAGTCGTATTGAAAGCTGCAATCGAATCCTTCCGTTGAATGACAGTCGCTTCCGACTGCAATCGGTAGTTTCACTCGGGCTCGTTGCGGAGCACATCTGATTGAGCCACGATCTCAGTCTTGAATGCTCGAAGCAATTATCTCTCGTCTGTGATCAGCGAAGTCTCCGAACAAGTCCGTTCTCTTCTTTCAAAGGATGTATTCTCCTGGTCAGCCTCAGCAGCGGTGACAAGGGAGGCGCACCGAAGAAACTGTAAGATCCCGGCATTAGTCTCGCTTGAATCTCCGCTCTGGGAATGACGTGCGGGATTCCGTTCCCGACATAATTCAATATCTCCACCGTCCCTAGAATCCCCGGAGCTCATGTCCGTCGAGTTTGCTCCCGGGAACGAGCCTCTCCCAGTAGTTGAGATGCCTCCTTTCTAATGTTAGAGATCTCTCTGGACCTCATTTCCGCACTCGTATATTGATGGTTCGCCAGAATCCTGTCGGAGTGAATCGCAACGAACTCGTGGAGATAATGGTTCGATGAAATTCGTAGTCCACTGAGCGGGATCGGAGTCTACTTTAGACTTCAGCTTGGGTCTGTTCGAGGCCGTCGCGTAGTGGCGACCTCGTAGACTGCAGACGAACTCGGAAGTTTTCGTAGCCCCTGTTGCGCGCAAAGTTTCTCGGTTGACCGCACCCTCAAGAATGTCGTTTCTCAAACTGATGACGGACGCATGTAGCTCCTGGAGCTTCAAACAAGGTCTTCCTTGGAGTGGAATTCTGAATAGATCCGCGATTCTGTCGCCAACGTCGGACTCTCTAAAAAAACGGAAAAACGCGGAGGTAGTGTCGACGCCACTACCGTGATATTGCGTGAAAACGTCTATTCCTCATCCAACCTCGAATCTTAGTTCTTTCTACAGCTGCAGTGAAATGACATCGAGTACATACCTTTAGCCTTCCCTTGAATTGCATGTACCTTGATTTTATCTAAGAAGGGGAGTGCTGAACAAGTACTACGTCGATTGGGCTGAAACTTTGGTCGTAGAATCCTCGCTCCAAGAGAAGTTCGACCCTGAGAGATTATTCGCGTACGGCCACCTTGAAGGTGATCAAATGATTATCGAGAATTCGCCCTCCAGCATTGACTATATGAGAAAACTGGGAATGACTGTGGACACGTCCTAGGGCTGAACTTCTCTCGGGGCGGGATTCTATGACCAAAGTTTCAGCCCGATCGGCGTCTTGCGTGTTCAGCACTCCCCTTTACGTCATCGATGTCACTCTATTGACGTTGAAGTTCGTCAATTTGAGTACGACCTCAAATCCCGCGAATGCCTTTGGTACATGTAGTTGGTGTTCAATTGAATTCATATAGCCGTGCTCGATCCTCTCGGTTGAGAGTCCTTCTGACCTTCGTGATCCAACAAGTAATTGCTGGGAGCTTGCCTCATGTGTGATGTATGTATTTTCTTCGTGGGATGAAGTTTTCCCGCGAACTGCTCCCCCCTTCTACCTACCGAGGGCTTCAGTGAAGTTTTATGCCGAAGGTCTCGACAGAACGCGGAGGATGATCAAAGTCTCACAGATTTCGGATAGAACAGCTTCAAGAGTGTGGCCGAAGGGAGTAAATCCAAGCGGATCTTCGAGGAAACGAAACAGCGTGGAATGGGGAAGCCTCCAGAGGTCGGAGGCGCTCATGATTCAGACTCGGATTTGTATCCGTTCGAGCGGGAGCTATTATATCGGAGCATTCGAGATAATTCGACTGTTCAGTATTTATTGGTGAGGCCTCTCCGGAACTCCGCTGAACTCGCGGCTTGAGAAATCGGGGTATCGGGGTTGAAGCGACTCAATGAAAAGCTCCTCGCCGATAGCATCGTCGTTCGCGATCGCAAAATATTTGTGAGCCGCTCTTATGCGGAGGCTGAGCTCACGTTGTCCGTTCATCCGGGAGGTAGTGCTTCTGATTGTCCTTGAGAGAGTTCCCTCCACTGTTGAGTCGTGCGACCCGGTAGGAATTCGAGATCGGAATAATCCCAAATATCGTGCATCGCGACTTTGATCTGATCCCCATCAATCTCAGGGAATTGTCCCCTTGATCGACTGGTCCAGCCCAATAAGTTGTATTCCGCTGGTCGAGCTTATCTGAGTATTCGCTACGCTTCTCAAATATATCGAACAAAATCAATATTTTCAGAGGAAATCCTGTATTTATACACTATCTGGGACAGTTCCAGGTGCATCCAGAATCGCTCCCGGAAACCTTCAAAGCCGTCAGGCATAACCACGGAAATTGAATGGCAGATACCCTACCCTTCCCATCGGTGCGTTCAGCAATTGGATCCGTTCTGAACATCACGCGTTATCGGGTCGCAAAGTGCCTCAAATTTCGCTGCATGGAGGACGAAGTACATTGATTCTAACCCCCGAGTGAAATTAAAGACGTTTTCACGTCAAAACCGGATCGCTTCCGAGAAGGGCAAAGCATTCTTCGGCTGACGATGCCAAGTCTCGCAAAACTGTCGTCTCGGTGGGAGGTGACCAAGTCGTCAATGATCTCGAGGGCAGCGACGGAGAAAATAATTTCTTTCACTCCAGGAGAGAATCTGCAAACGATCTCGAATCAATCAAGGCTCTGAATCAGGGAGAGCATGTACAGCGTGAATATTCCAGTTGAAGGACATGCCCGTATATCTTGAGGCTTCCGAGTTCCTATAGTCCCCATATAAAAGCAGGATCCAGCTACCCGCCCCTACCTGGACCAGCTCAGAGGATCCCTCGATCCAACCCTGGTCCAGAACCCGCCCGTCTCTCAGAGACTGAGCGTCTATTTTCCGTCTCTCACTCTCAATGGAGAATAACGCTCACTCCTACATACTGCTATGCTATACTTCATGGAATCAATCGAATACTCGACGGTACTTGAATTCGTACCCTTAGCCTCAGAAGCCCGGCGATTGGATACAGGCCGAGAATCTCATGTATCCTCAAAACCCTGCCCCTTTATCGGAGACTGCCCTTCTATAGGAATATGCACAGTATGCAACATACATATATCAGTGCCCGAGCGTAGACGTCCCCGAAACCATACAATCCTACAGACTTGGAGCTTGCGAAGATTCCTCGAGAGAGAGCCTTGGAGCTCGATCCGTTGGAGCCAACGATGAAGCTCTGTTGCTTGGAGAATGCATGTCTGCATTTCGAGGCTCCACCGAAATCAGTGTCAAAGGGTGATATTCGCGCGTCTCGGTCGTGACATCCGGAGCAATCGGAGCGTATTGGAAGCGATAGATGCAGGGTATGAGGAATTTAGGCTCCAACTCGACAGAACGGGCCCTTTTCTCCTCGTAGCTCTGGCTTCCTCCTCATGGTGACCCTCTCAATCGAGTCATAGGATAGTTGCTCCCTTCATCTCGATCCAGCGATCTCCGGGGAGCAAAACAGGCTCGTCTGGGGGCTCCATATAATTCGCATGTTCATCACGCGCTTGCGACAGAGGGCCGGGGAACAGCGATATGATCTGCCGCGAGAGCCGCTTCCCAAGGCGAGCTGAGGGTGAGGACCTCACGATTCCCTCGAGTGTCTCGAACTCATTGGGCTTGATGGAACGGATGTTCCAGCTTGGCGGACTAGGCAGGTTGGGCATCGTCTTCATCCTGGGAATCGTCTCCACTCATTGCTCACCTTCCAGCAGGAGTCCGACACTGTGAGCCGGTCGGAATTGTTCTCTCTCGAGAGTCTGCTGGAGCTGGAGAGTCGAGTCTTATCAGTCGGAACGAGAGCTGGTGCGAACGAAAATACAACGGAAGCGCTCACGAGAACGGCATCAGTCGACAGGATCAAAAAATGGGAATATAGTATACGGTACCTGCTTGGGCACGTGATAAACCTTCTCGCCGCAACATCGCTCATCGAGATGGCAACAACGAGACTTCCTTTTTTCTTGTCGTCATGACCGCATTTTCATTTCACTTTTCACGAGAGACTCCCATTCGAGTTCCGGGCTCCTCAAGCATTCCAACTGATGATCGTCTGGTGCCTCGTCGCTCTTCTGGATTCTCGCTCATCTGCCCGACGATGAGTCGCCGCTTGTTGGCAGCGTGCCTCTCGAAAGCGTTTCGTACAGAAAAACGAGGCAAAACATTGACAATACACGACCACCGGACTTTCACCTCGCGCATCCGTCAGATTGAGTGCCTTGTGCTTTGACTGCTGGCGACAGAAACTTAGGCGCTGACGAGCGACAGTGTTCATGAAACTTGGAAGGAGGAAGCGCCTCCGACCAGCTCCCGCAGAACGAGATGAAGAAACGAGTGGCAGAGATTCGCGTGTTCCCCGTGATCCCAGAACGCGTTTTCTGGGCATTCGCTCGGTATTGATAGGTGTGCGGTCCTCGATTCTTCTCTGTCCCCGATTTCGCGACTCCACGCCAACTCATTCTGGTGCCCGGCTCCCTCCGCGCAGAGCCGCGAGTCTCCAAGTTTTGGTCTCCGCTGAAGCACTCGAGATACATGAGGAGTTCCCGCGGGGACTCTTCTCCCTCACTCAGACTCTTGCTCGGCGTGGAAAGCTCCCATGAGAGCCCCTATCTGATGGAGTCAACCACTTCGGAGGTCGTTTGGGACCATTCTGACCATGATAGGGATAGAAAAGTCTTCGGAATCGTTCCTTTTTCCGTCTTCTCTCTCTTCCTACTACTGTCGACGAATTCATTTTTCCGAGAGGGCGGGGCAATAATACACCGCACCGTCTCGAAGTTATTATTAGCACTTCAATACTCCATCAGAAGCAAAACATCAATCGGAGACAGAATATCGGACGTAATCATATGGAATTGCTCGAGGTTTCGAGCAAAACCATAGTGCACTTTCTGAGTAATCATCGAATGGAGTGACGTCTGCCAACTATTAGCATGACGTAGAACGGTCACCAGGTCCCCTCACGATGTTCAAGTCGGAGGACTCCGTCCCTCGCGATTGATCCTGACAGACAGGTAGCAATACGAGAACATACCTCATCAGATTTAGTGGCTTCGAATAACCGTTTTGAAGGGTCGAAAGATAGGCGGACATGCCCTTCAGTCTAATCTGTTCGGCAAAAGTGTCTTCTGCTCGGACATATTCCAGGCATGAAAGCTTCGGGCCCAATGGCAATTAAATTTCCGGCTCGGAGATGTCGCGCTCGATCGAGCTGCTCATCTGAGAGTATTATAAATAATCTATTGATTTTCGGCTACAATAAGACTCATATAATCTGAGCTCCTTCCCTCGCGCGAATCGCTACCCTGATGAACCGCTTCGTGAGTCGCTGGATGCGCTAGATTCTCGTGTCCCTCGTGGCAGGAACGCTGGTATCTCGATGGACGCTCTCGACAGATGATAACAAACATTGGTCGAAGAGGAGGGAGACCAGCTGGGAGCAAGGGAGAGAACGACATCACTCCTAGCGACAACAACGCCGCAATATTCGTGCTCAAAAGTGACGCCAGTCCATGATCCTACGCTCATTCCACGATTCTGGATCCTCCTGAGCCCTACGGCTGGATATAGGTGAGTTCAGGAAACCTGACTCATTGTACCTGCCTGGGATCAGGGCTTGTCGATGATCCAAGCTCTGGTACGGTTCGTGTCTGCGGCACGGGAGTGGAGCCAAAATGGTCTCTATGGCTGAATTTCCACCAGCCTTGCGGACGGCCTCGTGCTCGTGATTGCGAGATTGACGATCGAAAACAAACGAGGGAAAAACAAACGGGTAATGACACGAAATCATGGTTAGTCAGCTTTGTTGCAGTTAGAAATTGTTCAGAATCGAAGCTCGCTCATCTGCTTCCAGAGAGAGTTCGGCCAATTCTGTTCAGAATAAACGGCGGAAAGGAAGCTTCCTCCATACAGAACGTGTACATACGCTTGAAGCCCAACGAATAAAAAACACCAATTCACCCGCGGCACAATGGGATTGATTCCTGGCAACGCGCCCTCGACTTCATAATCACGCTTTTCAGGGTGATGATACGGAGGTTATTAAAGATTGACTCCTGTCGTTTTTCTCCAATGTAATGAGGTGGTTGGAGCCTGCCAAGATTATTATTGCCGAGATGTTATTCAGCAGTCGAGTCCCGGCTATCTGGAATCATGTCGGCGTTCGGAGTTGCGTGAGTGGTGATCACAAGGCTATGCTAGGTACTTGAGGATTGGACCGCACTCGACTCCGTAAATCGCGATTCCATATCTCCGACGATGAAGAGTTGGGGATCGCTCCGATCGAAGAGCTGAAAACAAGCGGCGTGATGCAGAGCTCTCGATATGTAATCACGGACTCTCGCATTCGACCTGTTTATCGAAGTCGATATTCATTCGAGGCACGTAGGCGAGATTATATAAGTTTGAACCTGAAAACTCGAGTCTCATAACTCGCAGCTGAAGATGCCTGATCTCATTATCCAGAATCCGCTCCGAGAAGCAGAGGGACGGAGAGCGAGCGAACGAGCCTGGCGGAAGAAAACGTCGATGAGAGGTTGCATTGAGCGATTCTGTCGACTTCTTGCTCCGCAGCACTGTTAAGATTTGGATTCAGGAAGAGGCGAATTCAGGAGGCTCCAATGAATTTATTCAATCATACCGATGGCGTTCCTGAACCTGGAGGTGATGATGTGCGTCAGGCAAACATTGCTTGCTATCTTCGTCGATAGCTCGGGTAACAGAAATGTACAGGGGAAGAAAATTCGCGATTACCATGCGGGAAATGTTGACAGAGGGGTCCCCGGGCCTTAAGGTATATACACTACGCCGCTTCTCTATATGCAGGCTCCGTTTATGCACCGTCTGCCAGAGCCGCACGAAGTTCCGTCGAGAGCATTAGTCACATGATACAAGTAAAGTCCATCGGATCTGGGAGGGTAGGCACATCTGATTTTGCATTTTCCTAGTTCGCTGATGCTCCCATCGCTCCAGACATTTTTTATTTGCGGATACTTCTGCTTGCAGTACTGGCTAGGCGATACCTTCTCTCCGGGCAGGTTGTTGTTCAACAGCAAGCTGCGGTCGATCCGCAATGCAGGCGTCTGCGGTTTCTGGATGCTGTTCAGACCTGGGAAGTGGAAGGTGCTCGGGAATTCCGGCACGGACGGCAGGAACGACGAGATCCGAGTTGGGCTCTGCGGCAGAGTCAAAGAGTTCACCGATCTAGTGTTGCTCGCGGGTGTGTCGAGGGGGATCGGAGCCACGGGCTTGATCGGGGCGCTCGGGACCGGGTCGGGGAGCGTGGCTTCGTGTCTCAAGCAGTGATGACCCGGGTTCCTCACGAGATACTTCATCGAATTCACACAACATTGAGAGAACTTGTATCGGTTACTCCCTCCGTCTTTGTAGCTCATGATGAACCCGTGATCCCATGGGCATTCTCGGGCACCGGGACTTCCCGACAGATAGAAGGGTGCGGGATCACCGTCGTGAACACAGCCCAACAAGTGCGCGATCTCATGCGCCGCAACATGGACCCCGTCGTACGAACCCGCCAAATCCTCGCCCATTCCAGTACGTTGCGGGGTACACGCGCCGCCGACATAGGCGAGACCCGCGACTCCGGGATGCAAGCCGTAGAACGGGTCCACGGCAGCCATATCGCGACCCGTCATCAGATAAGCCAAATCGAATTCACTCGGAATGCCGCCTGAGTTGATGTATTGGGCGAAACCGGCGAGCGTTTGGTCCGCGATTACGTGACCTCCGTATCCGCGCACGTAGGGCTCGTTCTCCACGTTATTTATCACGACACCCGCCAATTTCAACTGCAAATCCATCCCGCTGACGCTGCGGTATCGGAGGTTAACGGCGTTCATAAACGTGCCGATGTACCGGAGCAGTTCTGTTTTCGAAGAGAATTTCGAACTGTGCGCGGTATCGGATACCATCATGACTTCGGGGCGTATCTTGAAGGGGGCTGTTTCCAGACCAGGGTAGACGCCGCTCGTGCCGAACGGATTGAAAATGGACAAGTTCAACGGCAGCACGAAATCGTGCTCGTGCGACTGACGATCCTTGTAGCGGAATACTCTATGCGGCATCGCTCCGTTCCTCGAGTTTCGACCAGTCACCGGGACGATCCTGAGCCCATTACTGAGAACGCCGACGAACTCCGGCAAGCCTCCAACGACTTTGGGCTTATTCATCTGGATCGAGGCGCCGTTTTTCGGATCGAAATAGATTCCGTCCGATATGTCTTTGGTGTCCATGTTCTCGTCGATCGGGTTGCCGAGCGAATCGAACGTCCTGACGAGAATTTGAGGGGGGAACACATTGGTCGGATCGAGGTTCAAGTTGAAATCGTCAGTCACTTGCAGCAGTCTCCGTCCGTCGGGCGTCAATATGAAGCGGGGGTACACGATGATCTCATTGCGGAACTGCGGGATCTCGAGGTATTGGATGACAACACTTGCTTGCCCTCGTACGTGGGCCCACAACGCCACCAAGAAAAACGCGAGAGTTAACGATCTCATACCGACGCGAACTTCCAGTCTCTCCGAGGGTTTTATAGCAGAACGATTGGTGGAGGGAAAGCGCCATCCGGCAAGAGCCAGACTTTCGAGCTGGCTCGCCGACTGACCACTGACGGGCTTTCCGTCGTTCGGAAAGGGTCACAGAATGTGGAAAAGTTCTCTTCTGCGACCCGTTGGGCAAGCCCCAGGTGCTTTTCCTTGTAAGGAGTCGAGAGACTCTGGAAGCATGGCTCGGATGAGCTTCCGGTTCCGACACAGTCTTCGGATAAGCTTCCAGGGTCAAATCGTTTCCAGGAGAATGCTTTTCCTCGTCAGAGGGACATTCTCCATACTCAGCCGAAGCATTCCAGACTGAAGATTGGCTTTTCGTGAATCTGAGCTCGATACGAGGGAAGGGAGGACGAAATGCCCAGAGAATCGCACGACTGGAGCCAGGTTCTACTTAGCGATTTCTCCTCCGTCCGAAGAGCGGGGAGGAACCAAGAAAAGCCTTCGGGCTTCGGGCCGAACCGGGGTCCGGAGAAGGATCACCAGTACTCCGGATCCAGCGAAATCCTGTATTCAGACGCCCGTGAAAATGAGAACATCACCGTCGAGAGCGTGCGGAATCCCATCACCAACATCGAGTTTGTAGCAGATGCTCGTAATCGGATTTGAAGATGCACATGCCTCGGTCTCTCAGGGAGCGGCGGTGCTTCTTCAGACTTTCTCTGATTGTAAGTTGTTGGAACTGTCAGTTTTCGGTAGCTCTCTCGGTCACTTGGCAAGCACATAAAAATGAACAGAATGAGCCCAGAAGAAAGGGTCTCCATCACTGTACAACAATAAGTTGCATAAGTGGGAAAGAGGCATCAACTGTGAGACGAAAAACACGACGGTCAGACAGCGCGAGTATAGACTTCATTTTGATTTCAACCTTCAGCTCTGACAACCACGACTCCGAAAAGTATGGCAATCGTGTCGTGACGATCGATCGACCGCTCTCGGAAGGAATGCACGGAGCGCAACTCGATGCTTGTTTCCGGGAGACTCTCCGGGGCCAATAATAATTGATTAAGTAGACTTAAGACAAGATAAGTATTGACGAGGTCACTGGGCTTGCTCGAGCATCGGGAAGCTGTGACAAGGAATTCGCGTCAATTCCTCCCCGCTCTCCACCGATCATTCGGCTTCTCGAAGTCGAGCAAGCGTAGACTCTAGAAAAATGTTCGAATGTACTGCTCTTGGCTTCCAAATTAGGTGCTTAGTTGAGAGTTTATCTTTTGGTCCTGCCTCTACAATGCGGGATTTCCTCTTGTGGAAACGGTTCGGGAGAATAAACTGTACTTGTTGCCAAATTGGAAGGGACTCGAACGGAATCCGCTCTATCCTCGATTCGGTCGAGAATGGCCAGGCTCGTGAAGCTTTACACCTACTTTCTCGGCTCATTCATCGGTTCGGTCAATGGAAATTTCGGGAATTTCAGAACAAGTTCAACGGACACATCTGACGTAAGCTAGTAATGGTTTCCCCCGAACTCCCATCTTAGTCATCTAAGAGAGAGAGAGGGTTTTCTGGAAACACCTCAGTCTTAGCTCGCGATGGGACTCCATAGATCCGAAAAGCTCTCGCAATTCCTAAAGAATAATGCAACAGATTATTTTTCGCTCGTTTAGCTGAGAACCCGCAGTATTTTGCGGAGGCAAGATCTTAGCGGATAAGCACGTATTGAACGACGGTGATTCCGGGGAAGGGAGAAGTGGATTCGGTTTCGGTGAATGAAAAGCCTCTCATCGGCGAAGACGGAGATGACTCAGAATGCATGCGTTCAGACGGAAGTATGACAGCTTCCTTGTCCGACCGGGACCTTCCTCGGTTTCATGAGTGCGTTGATCATATCCATACATCTTTGCTCGACCAGAAGCTACACATTCTCGAAGAGTTCTCGCTGACACTGGAATAGAGGGTTCGTGGAGGAAAACTGCCGGAAACGCTCTGTGGGCTTCCATCCCGGTGACCTGATTGACAATCTCCGATGACATTGCAAGAAATCACTCAGATCATTAATTGTCATCAATCATCTGGGCATCTGGTTATCGGTCGAGCTGATTCTGGTTTCTCCCGGGATTCTGATCGCGGAAGCGCCGGCGAGAACTCCTACCTAGTTCACGGAAGATCCTAAAGGCGATCCTCTAGTCACAAGAAGTCAAACTCTCGGCGACTTTGCCCCACGGCCTCGCTCCCTTGTCCTCATAGGATTTAATTCCCACCCTCCAAGTCCTATAAGTTCAAGCCCCTTTGTTTTGCAGAGTGATCGATCGACATTCGCTCGACCGTGGAGTGGATTGCGAGAATCTGCCGCACTCCAATCGGCGGCGACGAATTTCTCAGGGAGACTTAGAACTCCGAAGGATCCAGGGGACGCCCTTGGCCCGGCGCGGAGGAACTCCCTGTTGTCGCATAAGCATGCCAGCCACCATTCGCAAGCTGGTGCCTGAGGACTTGCCGAATTTGAGTAAGTTCTTGGGTCGCAGCGTCATGGAATTCTTCGGCAATACGCTGGTCGCGCTCGATGAAAACGATGCCATCGTCGGAGCTCTATCGTTCTCGAGGTTCGTGAAGAATCCGTGAAGTTTCTCGCCTACCGAGCCGAGACGCATATTAATTTTCACTCAATCGATAATTCACACGACTCCCGGCGAGTGAATCTTGATGTTCATACTGTCCAAGAGACTACTGTCTTATATTGGACTCAAGCTTCTGATCCGAAACGTGAACAGATGACGACGGAGAGAGCTTGTCCTGGCTCGGGAAGAAGAACCTCGCTTTCCGAGCTCTAATCTGACTGTTGCTTAGTCGGGGCCACTCGTGACCCGAATTCGGAACGAGACGGCACCGCCAACAATTTCTTCTAGATGTTCCATCTCCTATCTCTCCTCAGTCAGAGAGTATAATGAGTAATGAGTATCAGTGTCGGCAATCGTTCCAACTGCGCTGATACCGCGGATAGAGTAGACCACTGGCCTCAGGAGACGATTATGAACTTCCAGGACGTATTCCACATGGGAGGATCGATCGATGGCCGTCAACACTGTTCGCGCACCGGATGCTACTGTCTTGAAGCAGCTACTCGTGGCGCTCATTGACGTGAGTGAAACCTTCGACTCAAATCCGAGACATTCCGGTCAGGGAAGGTTGCGACATTCTCCAACACAGGTCCGTTCGCGAGAAACGCTCATCGTCCTGTTGAGAATCGTTCTTTCCCAGGTTGCCTCCGCGGAGAAGTGCTCGAGAGTGGATGCCCACACGTCAGATCCGCAGCTGGCAGCCGCTTTGAAAGACCTGGGATCTCTGGATTTGACAACGACCGAGGAGTGGAGGCTCTACGAGATGACGAATCTACAAGAGTTCCTGTCGAAACCGAAATAAAGTCCGCCAGGAGGTGCTTACCTCCGGGAGACATCGAGGAAAACGAGAAGTATGGGTAATATCTTTCCACCGAATACGCTCTGAAATAAAAACCCTTCTAGCACAACAGTTTCCGATTCCTCCAGACGGGAAGGTCAAGTACCCAGTGGCCTGTGTGACTCGATACTCCTGGACTTTGTGGAGACGTGTCTTTCGAGAAGGGTGCAGCTTATGCGTTTCACTTTTTTTCTTACTCCCAGAGGCCACTTGACCGATGAAATACGAGCTCGGAGAACCCGAGGTCGTACATTGTGTACGACGAGGTTGCTCGTGAGACATTCCTGGTGGATGTAATATCGAGTCAGCGCGTCGCGAATCGAAGACAATGCGCGCCTCTAAGAATTGTCTCGAAGCGGACCTATCTCATTCAAATCCGGTATTCAGTTGGAACAGCTCACAGCCTGGCTATTCCGCATGCACGGAGCGCCTTTGAGGAATTACGGGGAGCAGCTCTCCGTATCTCCGTGGGGAAATTAAGCGCGATATTTCGGGGGGTGAACTCTTCCTTCGAATGTTCTCTCGAGCCGGCCCTCATTCTACGACAGACTCTTGTTCGTACTCTACGTGGACGACGGTTCATGCGTAGGTCCGACCCTGGACACCATCGACTACTCCCTAAACTCCTCGGAGGAAGTTTTCATCATGACTCGGAGCAAGGCTGACTGTTCCATTGGGATCGAGAAAAGAGTTCAATGAAGGTCCATCGAACTGCCCAGACCGATATCAAGAAAATTCGAGAAAGATTTTCGTACCCTCGGATGATCAATAAATAGGCGAGATGATATGATTCAGCAACAAAGACACAAAGGAGTGTCTCCTTCCTTTTGCGGCACCGATGTGGTCACTACAACTAGCGACGAGAATTCGCGAAGTCTTGGAGCATGATGCACCAGGAAGTGACGCAACCCTTGCTCCGAAAATCTAGAGGAGGCAAGAGACGACCTGAAGATTTGATGCTAACCTGGGTCAAATAGGCCATAATATAGGCTGGAGATCATAATACTCGAGAACTACGCATCCTAGCTCAAAAATTATGATTGCAGCATACGTCCAGCTCCGGTAGTTTTGACTGGCAGGATGATCGCGGCTCGATTCAACTAGGAACGAGAATAGGGAATCCGGACATTATTCGACTACTGCCCGCTCAGCAACACAGGGATTCGATTCCGAGAATCTTCGGAATGAGGAATCCGGACATTATAGGACTTCTGTCCGCTTACGATTAGCCATAGAGGAAACCGATTCCGAGAATCCTCGGAATAAGGATTCCGGAAACTATTCCGCTCAGCCAGCCCCAGGGGAATCCGATTCCGAGAATCTCCGGAGTGAGAAATCCCAGCATTATCGAAGCTCTGCCCGCATAACCGCAGAGGAATTCGATTCCGAGGATCTTCGGAATAGGGATTCTGGACATTATCGGGCTTCTCCCCGCTCAGCCATGGAGGAATTCGAGTCCGAGAATCTTCGAAACGAGGATTCCGGATATTATAGGAATTTTGTCCGCTCAACCAGCCATAGGAGAATAAGGAATCCCCGGAATGAGGTTACCGAACTCTCTCGCATAGGGCTCCACGCCCCATGCTCTGTGGATGTGGAGGGAGGTCCGATAATTCTCGGACTTGCAAAGCCGCCTCTTCTTGTCGGAGAGTAAGATGTTTTTTCGAGCCTCTGTTTAAGAGCCATCGAAAGTCCATTGTTTACATTCAAGGAATTTGAATTCCGCGCCAAGTAAACCCAGTCTCTACAGCGGAGAATGCTACTTGACTAGCCGCGGTAGGGCCGCTGATGCAGCAAGCGAACCGGCTGTCCGCCATATTGCTTCGCGATCGAATGGACGACCCGTTGTTCGCCGGAGTTGGCCCACGATATGCTCGCTCGCTTGTCGTGTCTGGGATCGCCGCCGTTCGGCGCTCGGCAAAGGCGCCAAGGCGCCGCTACGCTAGTACAATATCCGCCAGAGCAGCGGTCACCGCGCGCATCCGCATCCGTAGCTTTCGATCGCTCGCGCAACGCGGAAGACTCGTGGAGAGGTCGGACCGCTGGACAATAGAGTGGAAGGACACGGGAAGATTCGAGGACCATATTTCCTTTGCATTTGAGTTCGCCAGCACCGCTTTTCTCGTTTGCTGAACAACGGGACATCAATACGGCAGGGGGCGCAGTCATCTGATTCAGCGGGCTCACAACGTGTCTCCGGACGCCATTTTGGCGACTTGTTTACGAGCCCGCTAAACAGCGAAGTACGCTCATCTCGTCGAGGCGACCCGAAAGAACGAGTCGACGACAACAACGGCTCGAAGCGCCACTAAAACGGCGAATTCTAGCTGCCGTGTAGAGAGATCTCGACGAGAAACGACCGACCAATCAAAGACGCAAACAAGAAACCGAGCGGACGATTCAACGATCGTTCGTGAAAGCGACACACCGAGCATCCGTCCGTCCGATTGAGCGACTGACCGACCTCAACCGAACGAGCTGGGAAGGAAGCCATGATATAGATGCCGCAGACAGCGTCCTGCTGAACAAGGTTCTTCATGCGGTGTTGCGGCACGGAAGACGTGCACTGCAGGCCCACATGCGGCCATGTCGAACGTACGTGAATCATTTCGTGTTGTTGTTTTCGGAGTGGTGATGATTTTTCTAGCCCGCGATTGACCGCGTGGTTAGGTGTACATCTTCAATGAACGACCATCTCGATTCGTGTCGCGGTGTGTCGACGTTTTCACGAGTGCTGATGGACGTTCGTACGTGTTGTTGTTCGAACCTCTCTCATTTATCCACTCACTTATCCCTCCATCCAAGGGTGTATCGAAGCGTTCATTAGTCGGTCGGTTGATGTTGTTTACGCAAAAATAATTTGCAGTGTGTTTGTGGAATCGCTGCTGTGAGTGAACAAATAGTGCTTCGACTGCTCAATTCGTGCCGATACACACGAAACAAGCGAAAGCAGTGATCGAGTTGGCGTTCGCTGGCGTTTACGCCCGATTGGAATCTGGACGCTTTGGGCGGAGCGATTTGAAACTCTGGCTTGTTTTAGTGGGTTTTAGCGCTTCGCTTTCATGGATACGGATTCTTATATCGGCTTCGAGTTTGAGATCGTTCTGCTCCGCATAGAGTCCGACGCAAGGACAGGCTCGGCTCCGATCACGGCATCAACCGGCCCCGGTGTTTGCATCTAGTGTTTGGGAAGCAGCTTCGGGGGATCTGCTGTTGGCCTGCTATCGATGATTTTGTGAAATTCACCGCCGGAGAAAGAATCTAGAGAAGCCAATAATGAATATCGAAGACTGATTCGTGAATTCTGAGACAACTCGTCGGTCTTTCGTTGAATCACGGTATCTTGATGGACAGTGAACGTGGGGGTACTCATCCGAAAGTCGAAGGGAGGTCTGCAAGCGCCGAGTTGGATAGATCTACAGTAAAAAAGGTTCATGAGAGCTCTATCGATCAATTATGCCCGATCCGTTCGTTGGTCCTGTGTGACTCTTTACTGTACGCGAAGTCCGGTACTTTCCCCTATGGAAACAACTGCGATGCACATATGTCAGGAATGCCTTCGGATGTTCATGTGCATTGATCTGAACGGTCGGTTCCTTCTCCGTTTTTTGATTCGTTCTTGGCATCCGGGTTCTATTTCTCTCCGGATGGTGATTTCCTGTGGACGTTCTGAAACAGGACCTTCTTCACTTCTGAAAACGATTCCTCGTGTCATGAGCAGCTCGAGCTCCCGTCGCTTGGCGGCTCCGATTGATTCTCGCTGGAGCAGCCCGTTAGGAAATATTGTCTGAAAAATCTCAAACTCAGAGTCCTATGCTCCCGGATCAGTTCCCGATCTCAACGCCCTCTCCACGTCCTCCACTAACAGCAGTCAATCTCCCGAGAGACCCTTCCTCCTCTCGATCGCATCTAGGGAGCAGACAAATGAGCCTTGCGGGCGATTCGCGCCCCAACGCCCGCCGGCGTCCTGCCTGACGGGAGCCCATTAGTTTACGGTGCATACGCGCCCGGGACTGTACTCTATTTCTTCAGTAGAACGCTCGATACCTTGAAGTCCTCGGCGATATCGAGACGGGGAGTCGGTATCTGCTCTCCCGACACCTTATCGGGGTCGCGTCGGCTGGAAGGGGAGTTCATACCTGAGTTCGCGCCGGAAATTCCGGCGCTGTGTGTCTTTTTGCCGCTTTTCCGCCGATCTCCCGCAACTCCTGCTGTCACCTCGCTGTTGCATCGGAATGGATTTGAATTCCGGATGGATGCTTGAGGCGGGTTGTAAATAAGCGTCATTTTTTTCCCGACTTGCAGATATCACCTGCAATGAGCTGCGATGCTACCGAGGCGAATTCAACAAAACAACAGAAGCCAGGTAGCGACAGCGTCGTTGTTGTCGACCGCTCTCACCCGAGCAGCAACCGTCGAGGCGATAATTCATCTCTTCCAATCAGTGTAAATCAACCGGGTCTACCGCCATCACAAAATTCCACGGGATCGGTCCAACAACCGCAAGTTCAGTCGCAGCAGCAAGGTGCATTCCACCGTAACCAAATTCGTATAGAGCGTGAATCAATCGAAAAGGACGAAAAACGTCAACAAATTCTACAGCAACCCTCCCATCAAACGCCTCATCAGAACCAAGCGACGGATCAGACGAATCGTCCGTCAGCGAACCGCTACCAACATTTCACCAAAGGTCCATCGCTGCGAACTCAAGTAACGTCGAATTCCACCAGTGGCCCGTTGGCCGGCGTGAACAGTAACGGTGGGAGCGGCGCTTGCAGCACCGTCGACAAGAATGTGCTCCGCGCATCCGATAAAGCCCCAGAAGATCCGGCGGCTCCCCGCACGAAACGGCCCGCCCTCATTGCGAAGGATCTTGATATTCCCGCCAAAAGACGACGTCTAATCGAAATCAAGACGGCTAGTCTCATCAGCAATCGGGAAAAATACTACGAACAGCTTAGCGAACTGTTTTTCCTTCAGAATGGGGGTCATTTCATGGACTTGTTCAATTGGCGTCGAAAACCCCCACCGGGTTTACTTCAATACATGCACACGAAACAGCTTGCTGGAACCGACGACTATCTCGATCGCGTCTACGGTCCCAAAGACCGGAACACGAACACTCCTCCAAGCGCTGCCTCACCATCTTGTACATTGTTATCATCATCATCATCAACCCACTCCTCGGCAGCTGGCGCAACGAATATCTCTTCGCAGCTGCCGGGTTCCCCTTCGATCAGACCTCCCCTTGCACCTCCTCCAGTTCCTCCTCAGGCAGCTTCAACACCTGCCGCGACTGCACCTGCGGGTTCTGTGTCCCCGGCTGCGGTGGCCTTGTCGGGCGCTTCCTCGAACACGTTGTCAGCGGCCAGTGCGCGAGCAGCATTAGGAACGGCGTCGAGCGGTTCTGCATCGGCCGAGTCCGGGAGGACGTCCCCACCGACCTTGTCGCGAAGCGATGAGTTGGCGGAGAGGGCCAAGCAAGAGGCTCACGTCCTCCAGCGGGTTGGCACGCTGCGTAAGGCCGGCATGTGGACGCAGCAACGATTGCCGAAAGTGCAGGAGCCGTCCCGCGTTAAAACCCAGTGGGACTACTTGCTCGAAGAAATGAAATGGATGAGCAACGACTTTGCACAAGAACGCAAATCGAAGAAAGCAGCGGCTCGCAAGTGCGCGAAAATGTGCCAGAAATTCCACCAGGAGAAGGAGATCCGCGCGCAGCGGGCCGAGCGCGACGAACATCTCCGCATCCGCAAACTTGCCGCCACCATCGCTAAAGACGTCAAGGCGTTCTGGGCGAACGCCGAGAAACTGCTCGACTTCCGGATCCAGTCGAAACTCGATGCGACGCGTAAAGAAGCGCTCGATCTACAGCTTAACCTCCTCGTCGACCGCACGGAAAAGTTCTCGCACCAGATCCGAGACAAGCTCGCCGGAGGCGACACGCCGTCCGTTACAGACACGATGTCGGACGTCCAGGACATGGACAACGATTTCGTGGAGTACACGTCGGAGGAAGACGACGAGGAGACCATTGCCAAAGAGGAGAAACTGAACAAGAAAATCGATCACAAGCGAGAACTCAACGAACTCGAAGAAGACAACGGGCTTTCAGTCGAAGAACTTATGGCCAAGTATTATTCCGAGCCTCAGTGTCCTAAACTCCGAAGCGGGACGTCTAGCAGTCTCGAGTCGAACGACGAAGACATGGACGAAGACGACGAGGACGACAGCAGTGGTAGCGATGACGACGAGGACGAGAACGGTGCGGGTGGCGAAGCGCTCTCGACCGGAGAGGACGACGCGCAGGACGACAAGAAAAAACTCAAAAGCCTCGTCGTCGAAGAAGACGACGACGCGACCCAAGAGGCCAGCAACAACATGGAAGACGACGACGCTACCCAGGAGAACACTCCCCCGAACAATCACGGCAGCAGCAGCGGCTCTGGCAGTGGCGGAGGCGGCGGCGACGACGACCTGAACGGCATCACTGCCGTCGCGGAACGTTTCCAGCCGAAGGGTTTGGACCTGGCCACGGCGCAAGTCATCACTCCCGTGCCGTTCCTGTTGAAGCACAGCCTTCGAGAGTACCAGCACGTCGGACTCGATTGGCTGGTGGCGATGTGCGATCAGAAACTCAACGGAATCCTCGCTGATGAAATGGGTCTGGGTAAAACGATCCAAACCATCGCTCTGCTGGCCCATCTGGCAGTTGAGAAAGGAGTCTGGGGACCTCATCTGGTCGTGGTGCCCACATCGGTGATGCTCAATTGGGAGATGGAATTCAAGAAATGGTGTCCCGGCTTCAAAATTCTCACCTACTACGGATCGATGAAGGAGCGCAAACAGAAACGAATCGGCTGGACGAAAAAGAACGCGTTCCACGTCTGTATCACCTCGTACAAACTGGTGGTGCAGGACCATTCGGCGTTCAGACGCAAGCAGTGGTACTACCTAATTTTGGATGAGGCGCAGAACATAAAAAACTTCAAGAGCCAAAGATGGCAGCTTCTATTGAATTTCCAAGCCGAACGAAGACTGTTACTGACAGGCACACCTTTACAAAATACGTTGATGGAACTGTGGTCGTTAATGCACTTTCTGATGCCGCATTTATTTGAATCTCACAAAGAGTTTCGGGAGTGGTTCTCCAACCCACTGACTGGAATGGTTGAGGGCTCAAGCGAATACAACGAAGCCTTGGTTAAGCGACTTCACAGGGTACTGCGTCCGTTCCTGCTTCGACGATTGAAGAGCGAAGTCGAACGTCAGATGCCGCAGAAGTACGAGCACATACTGATGTGTCGGCTATCGAAACGGCAGCGATTTCTCTACGATGATTTCATGTCGCAAGCCAAGACCAAAGAGACACTCGCTTCTGGTAAGCTCTTGAGTGTTTTGAACGTTCTGATGCAGCTGCGGAAAGTCTGCAACCATCCCGCACTGTTCGAGCCCAATCCGGTATCGTCGCCTTTCCGAATGGAGCAATTCGTGTATCACGTGCCGTCGCTCGTGCTTCGCATGGAGAATCCTTTGAAAAGTCTCTTCTGTTCATATAATCTACACCTTGCCGATCTCGAACTCGTGCTGACAGCGTTCGCAGCACATCGCATCAAGAAGTTCCAAACAAGCCCTCAATTCATTGAGAGCGCCGAGAGCCATCCGCAGCCCCCACCTCGATGCCCCAGTGGCAAGATCAGACTTCACATTCGTACCGCAGGACCACCGTCGGCAACACAACAAGTGCCTAGACAAGCGGCCCTTGGACAAGCGGCGCCAAGCAGGGGCGTCGTCGGCGGTCACCTTAGGGGTGCTTCACCCCAAGGACCACCCCAACGTCTCGTTATGTTAGGCCAGCGGCCGGAGGGAGCAGTTGGGAACCCCCCGCAGCAAGTGACATTCCAGCTCGTGCAGAAAGGTGAGTCCCTCTCGAGTTCCCGCATCGTCGGGGTATTTCGCGCCAATTGTCGAGCACGGCTTAACTCCCAAGAACGAGTGTCCTCTCACGGGTGTCGATCCCTGTGGACTCAGTGAGATTAAGGCGGATTTCAAATTTTCCCCCCCAGCGCAAGCGGGTCAGGCAGCAGGTCAGCCTCACCCCCCCGTGACTCTGCACGTGCAGCAAACGGGAGTGTCGCGCTCAACCTCAGCGGCCCTCCAGCGTTTGGTTCAAGCTTCGACTGGGCAACACATACTGTTCACTACGGCCGCTCCTCAACCAACGAACCAGGCAGGCAGTTCCCAACAGGTGACCACGGCGATCCGGCCCGGACTGGTTCGAATGCCCGTTCAAAATCAAGGTCAACTAAATAGTCCACAGCGTCCACAAAGTTTGCTCAGTCCTCATAGACCCGTCGTCACGACTGTGGGTAAGTTAACGGGATATTGAAGTGCGGTTTTCCGCTCCTGAAACTTCGTCAAGTGGGAGAAGAGTGATTATATTTATATTAGTTATAATCGTATGGCAGTAAAAGTAACATTATCATGCCCTCAGATGATCAAAATAGGTATAGACGTTATGATTAATAATGATCGTACAGTTACTATTTATGAGCTTTGATTATAACCTTATAATCACTAGGTAGTTATGGCTTTATAATTATAATTATTAATTAATAATTATAACGTCATTTTTTCGTCCGAAAATGAGAATGATAATATCTCATTTTTGTCGGAGTTTGCCCGAGTCTAAGACGTCCGTTCCTTTCCCTAAACAGGAAGTTCCGTGGGCGTGTTCCCACAGACTGTCCAGACCCGCCCGCCCTCAACACCGGTTACAGCGGGTACTCCGCCCCGGAGCATCACAGCCATGAGTTCCCTCTCGTCCGGAACTCCACGACCGCCGGGAATTTCTGCTCTATCAGCCATGCAGGCTCGGAGACCGCCTGCCGCCCAAGAGACCAGTAACCCAATGTTCTTCGATGAGAACCTGGACAAGAAAAGAAGAATCGCTTATCGAAACAAGCTTAAGCTTCTGGGTCGGGTCAACAACATGCGATGCGCTTCAGGACCCGTCTACGGACAGGACCTGATCGAAGCCGTATCCGTCATGAACCTCGAAGATAGGGTGCCTCCTCCGCCTCCGAAGCGAGTGGCTCCGCTCCAAACTCCCTATCCCGACGAAGTGCCAGCGGACGCTATCCACAGAAGCGCGTACGGCACTGGTGTGGGGTGAGTTCTCTTTGAATTCTACATTTCTCTAATCGCTCACAGACGATCCCTGACAAGCGAGTTCTCGGAGAGACGATCGATCACCGACGACGGGTTATCGGACTTATCGGAACTTTTCTTCGGAATTGCAGACACCTGTACACTCGGAACATCCACTCGCATACTTCTTGGTGGAGTGACACGAACGCTTTGAGGAGCCTCGTTCCCACGCCGGAAAGTCTTTGGAGCGAGTACGAGTTGGAGTGGAAAGAGTTCCTATGCTTGCACCCAAGAGTTAGCGCCCCTCGAATCTCCATGCACGCCTCGCATCCACCACCGCATGTCGTCAACCAGTGGCATTCGCTCGAAGCGAGGCTCAACTCCGAGCTGAAACCCAAATTTGATCTCCTCTCGAAAATCGACCTTCAGCTGACGACCCAGTTTCCGGATCGACGACTCATCCAGTTCGATTGCGGCAAGCTGCAAACTCTCGACAAACTTCTCGTCCAGCTCAAATCCGGTCAGCATCGCGTTCTGATCTTCACCCAGATGGCGCGTATGCTGGACGTTCTCGAAGAGTTCCTCACGATGCACGGGCACACCTACCTTCGGCTGGACGGAGCCACGGGCATCGAACAGCGACAGGTCCTCGTCGAACGTTTCAACTCGGATAAGCGGGTGTTCTGCTTTATCCTGTCGACGAGATCCGGTGGTGTCGGTTTGAATTTGACGGGAGCGGACACGGTCGTTTTCTACGATTCTGACTGGAACCCAACGATGGACGCCCAAGCTCAGGACCGATGTCATCGTATCGGTCAGACGCGCGATGTGCACATCTACCGACTCGTCAGTGAACGAACGATCGAGGAGAACATTTTGCGCAAAGCCAACCAGAAACGAATGCTCGGAGAGCTCGCCATCGAGGAAGGCAACTTCACAACGAGCTTCTTCAGATCGGTGAGTCATATTCGCCCTCCTTCCAATCGTCCTCCCCATCCTCTCGTGGCTGTCTCGGTCTAATAGCATGGCTTTCCTCTGAACAGAATACCATCAACGATATATTCGATGAAAAGCCTGCCGTCAAAATGGAGGTTGACAATGAGGCGCCCATGTCAGCTGCCGACCTCAAGCGGGAGCAGGAAGATTTCGAAAGAACTCTGGTCCAGGTTGAAGAGGAGACAGATGTCACTGCGGCGCGAATGGCTCGTGCCGAAGTCTCGGCTGAACTGGCAGAATTCGACGAAAACATACCCTACCAGGTTTGGTTCAGAATCATGATATCCTGTCAATGCTCATCGTCTCATATCAATGCAATGTCGAACGGGAATCCCCCATGCTATTCCTCGAGCGACGTTCAAGCATATCCGGCTCAACTTTCGCAGGACAACAAGGGCAGTCTTCTGGAGGAGACCGAGGAAGAACGCAAACTGATGAGTCAACTCAACAACATCGAGAAATACGCATTAAGATTCCTGGAAACCCAGCATGACTTCATCGACCTAAAGCAAGCCCAAGTAAGCTCGCTTGGACAATCAGATCCAGGATATGCTCGCAGCCCACAGTACAGAAAATATAATTCACTAGTGTTGTATCAAATACCATTAAGTCTCGTTTAGAAGGGACATTTCGTCCCGTATACCTATGACGTGGCGTGATCCGAATTCCGTTCAGTCGGAATACTCAGGCGGCTCCCCCGAATCCCGAAATCGAAGCAGATTTCTAAACGGAACCCCGGACTCGATTTTCCAGGAAGAAGTCAAAGCCCAGAAGCGCGAATGGATGATCAAAAGTCTTCAACACCAGAAAGAGCGGGAAGAAGCTCTCCGTGAGCCTCCACCGGTACTCAGCTACAAACGGCCTCACAGCCCCGAAGAGGTGAAGTCAAATGGCAAATCTGTCCCTTATAGACGAGGCAGGAGCGCAAGTGGGCCCGCTAGTAGAAACGCGCAAAAATCCATTAGTAACAACAATAACAATGGCAACAACACCAGTTATAATAACAAATCGCCCTCAACAACACGAAAACACGAAAAAACTACACGAATGGCCATGAGGTCGAGTGCGGACGATTCGCGAAAACGCACAAGGCGGAGCTCCTCCAACACGGTTAATAACAACGGTGGTGGTGGTAGCGGTGTCACCAGGCTCTCCCACGGCAGGGAAAGGTCCACACTTAGGAAGAATACAAAAAAGTGATATCAACACAACAAAGCTAGCACGACAACATCATTATTATAAATATTATTATTATTATTTCTACTACATATTAATAATTGAGACAGAAGTCGTAACGGACGACGACGACAAAGGATACAATCGCATCTATCACAGTGACAGAAACCAACAACAAATTATTAATGTCGTCGATACACTAGCAAAGTCGGTTGAAACAGACACGAAAAGACTGACTTCTCCGAACATGGTGACAGTTCCCCTCAGTGAAAGCGGACTTGAACGGGTAGAATAGGAACACTTTCTTCTCGGAACCAATCAATTTTTAAATTGCCCGTCGATGTCAACAGCTCTGTACATAGAAGAAACGAACGCATCTGAACACCTAGTGACATCAACGAAACAACATTTTGAGGGGAGACACGAGCGGTGCGGGGTGGGCTGAGCGTCCATGGTGCAAGACTTCCATGTGGTTTCGGGAGTGGGACGTCGCGCGGTTTCTCTTCCGCAGGTCGTAACGCAGTATGTATTGTACATTTCATCGCGGGGTGACGTTTCTCGTATAATTTCGTCTCTTGCTCTGTCCATGGATGACTGTGCGCAAGGAGAGCGTGGTGCAACTTGGTAACTCTTTTCTGGTCTGCTGTGGACGCGTTGGGGAAAATGGTGACGTCTGCGGGAGGGCCGCGTTCCGTTCGTAGAATGATCGATCGAACATACTTATTAAGAACAGTCAATAAAGCGTTTGACCTATGAAAGTGTTTGTGTACTCTCTTTCTTCGGTGGTCACTGCAGGACGACCAGGCAATTGTGTCAGCTCCCTTTGCTTGCATATGTGCTGCGACTTTCAAATCAGTCAGCGAATCATCCAATCGACCGACCGTGACCGACTGTCCGCTTATTCACGCCAGAACTCATCTCGAGAGCATGTATTCTGGATCAATGGGCACGGTCGATCAAGAGGATGAGCTCGAACTGATCATATGCAAGCGATTCGAGAAAGTCCTCGAGCAGTTTCTACCGAGGGAAGGTGCGTACCACACTTGCCTGGTCGGCCTGTTAGGAATTCGTGACGAATTCATGACGAATTTAAGAAAAGCCCACGTGAGCGATCTCTCAAACTCTTCGAGATTTTTTCGACGAATGTCGTCATGTCCGTTGAAAACTCAGGCTACCCGAAGTTAGGGCCGGACGAGTTCGGTGTCGAAAAAAGGGAGGGAAATCTAGTCCGTTGATCGGCGAGGCAAATGCATAAAATGCCAGTAGATAAAAGCGGGAAGTAGATTCTCAATTGCATGAGGGCTCGATTGCGATGCAACTGAACCGCTAGACCTCGTTGTAACAAGTGTCGCAAAACATCTTTTCAGAAATTTGTGAGTCTCAGGGACTGCAAAACACCCCTACCGGTAAGGACAAGAAGCTGTTGAGTTAGGTAGACCGGGAGTCCCCGGATCGGCGATTGGATTTTTTCTAGATTCGGGACAGCAGGCCGAATCAAAGTCTGTCTGAAATCACGAGAATCGTCATGAGTCATGAGTATTGCTGCTCCGAATTCGGGATCTCACTCTGGTGGGAGCCGATAGGGAAACCTTCCGCGGGAACTCTCTCACACGTTGGCGTTCTCCTCAGCTCTGGGCTCCACCGACGCCTCCCGCTGGAGACGACGATGTCTATGTCGATGAAACGACCCGATACCTTTATGCCTCGAAACCGATGGAAGAGACGGCGTTGCCTCCTGTCTATGTGAGGAAATCGTCCTCGAAGAGAATGAGAACGGACGCGAATCAATCATCATTGCTTCGAAAGATGAAGGCCATACGCTCCGAGAGTCACGGCGGTCCGAAATCACTTTTCGACCGACCGTCTCCTGGCTTGGTGAAAATGCGCAAGGAGGCGAGACTGCTCAAGCTCAAAAGACAGGGTCACGGTGGTTCACTGCTTGGTCAGAGACCTGCACCTGGAACTCCTTCAGTGCCGTCTCTAGGACCTTCGGTGCCGCAGCTCCCTGGTCAAGTCGGCGCCGTTCAGCGAAAGCAGCAGCAACAGCAACTGCAGCTGCACGAACCGCAAACCACAGCAGAACCCAACCAGGTCGAATGGACCGTCAACGAGGACTACGGACTCCTTCAGGCAAGTCGTCCGATCACGCGTTATCAGACCTCTAGAACGATCGGTGACGGGTACCGAGTCGTAGGGGGAGCGTATCGACCGCCATCATTAACTTGTGGATTTTTCCCCCCGCTGCGCAGGTGTTCCAACAGTTGCAAGAGCTCCCCTTGTCCCTGACCGTGCTGATGCCGGGTCACACTCCGAACCAAGACCTCCTTTCGGATTATATAAATTCGACGGTGTCGCGCGTATATCGGTCGCCGAAACTGTGCCGCAACCGTTTCGAAAACGTTCTGGCCCCCCGCGAAGAGGGCAGGCCTAACGCTCCGATCGTCGCTTACGATAAGAAGTCTGTCAAGAAAGCTCTAAAACAGAAGAGCGGAGGACGCCCGATCAAAACAGCTCTACTCTTCGCCGCCGATAATAATCAGTCGTTCACAAATTTGTATACCAGTCGCTTCGATGCGATTAGAACCGTGTCAGTGCACCGTACGCCGGCCATGAAGCCTGTATTCACTAACACGGCACAGTCCAATGGTAAGAGTTAGTGTCTCTTCGTTTCTTTCGTTTGAATTCTATCTAGAATTAAAAGACCGCGTATCAAGATCGAGTCACGGCCGTTGGAGCTTCTACGAATTATTTTCCGCAGGACAAAACGTGAAAAACGCGGCAGTCCTGGCTGACCATGGTTTGAATTACGATAACCCACTGAACCCAATCGTTCTCGCGAAACAACGGGAGGAACGCATCAAGAAGGAAAAGTCGAAACTAGCAGCAGCGCAGGCAGCTGGCAACGCGAGCACAACATCTGCGTCCACGACAACTTCGACAACCACCTCGTCGCAGCCGTCCAGCACCGCGGCGAGTGCAACTGCGACGTCCGCGTCGAGCGCGGCCTCTGCCCTCAGCAAGGGCACGCAGCTCCAATCCGGGAACGCAGCGACCACGACACCGATTTCATCATCGACTTCGGCCATAGCAACAAATCCGTCAGCGTCGGTGACGACGTCAACGTCCTCGACGGCGGCCGCTTCGGTAACTTCAGCTGCACCGTCAGTGATGGCCGTTGTCGGCGGAGGTCATATTGTCACCTCGGAAGCTCAGAAGATCATAAGCAGCTCCCAACCTCAGCCCATCGTCGCGGTGAGTCTTGAGCTAATCGAGAGCGTACGGAGAACCCATGCGGAATCGTTCCGTCGGAGTTCGTTCAGTGCCATTTGACGCGATCACTCATCCGTATTCTTGATTTTGACGGACTCAAGCTCGCTTGACGGAGCAGCCTTTCCAAATTACGTTGAGTAGAACTCTGTAATGAAGGCAACTCGAAATCCGCGCCGAGTCAACATGCAAAGTCAATGAACGGGGCCCGTGACGATACGACGCCTGATATCCTTTTCTCGCGAGGCTCTCTCGCACAGTAGTACATATATGCCACACTTGCTGTCAGGATGCGAATTCCTCTTCTTGGGGAAGAAGGCAAGAGTTCTTCAGTATGACACGTCTTTTGGGTCAATTGAGGAGTAACGCATGGGGAACCGAGAACGGAGGGAATAATGACGGATAAGGGGGAAAACAGACACGTTCTCGTCCAATAGACACAAAGTGTTCCACTCTCGGAAACACTCTCGAAACCTATTGAGAGCATGGAGTGTAGAAGTCGCCCTTCCCGGGATTCCCATAAGTTCCGTCCCATTAGGAGCTCGCTCAATGGGATAGTAGGACTCGCTAACTCAACGGAAACTCATTCGCTTGCCGTGTCGAATTCGTGAGACGACATCTAATGCTAGTAGTTGTAGAATTTCGGAATGAATACTAATTCGGGTGATCCTCCTGCTTGCAGTCCTCGACCCCGATTCGTACGACCCAACTGGTTGCTACGACTCCCGTCGTATCCGTTACGAGCCTATCACCGGCGCAGTTACAAGCAGCGACCCAACGTGGCATCGCGAGTCGTAGCGTGACTCCGAGCCAACAGCTGCAGTACCAAGCCTTGAAACATTCATCGTTGATTCGTCAACAGGGAGGACAGCCCGTCCGTAGTGCACCGGAACAGACGCAGATAAAACGAGTTCAGCAGGTGGTGACCTCACAGGCCGTGAAGATCACCTCGCAAGGGTCTGCTGGTGGCCAGTTAGTGACAACTCAGGCGGGCACCAAAATCGGACAAGTCGTCAATCCGGGAGTTAAAACCGGTGCTACAGCAAGAACAGTCGTCAACGAGAGTGAATTGACTCAACTTCTCAAGAGAAATCAAGCTGGCCAGCAGAAGATTTTGGCTTCAGGTGCCACTCTCGTCAAACCAAGCGGAGTTCCTTTGCCTGTTTCGGCTGTAACCGTGACCGGTGAGCGTTCCCGCCTCCCTCTCTTCTTTAATTTATTTCCATCGATAACGCAGTATTTCTCGGTGTGGCATGGTGGAGCACCGCAGCCGCTAGATTAAGACGTTCCGGAGGAAAATTCTGAACGACGGATATCGAACGTTTCGTTCCTTATTCCCTCGAGCTGGCGGGAAGTCATCGGCGTTCGGAAAGGCGTCTCGACTAATCTTTGGTTTCTTCCCCTCTTCCCTCTCCAGGAATTACCCTGCCCGTTGCTGCAGCGACGGCAGCTGCCCAAGGGGCGAAGGGCACACCATCCACGAGTGGCAACCAACACCAGAGGATTCTCCTCCAACCGCATCTGATTAAATCCAAACAGCCCCAGCAGTCGGCCAAATCGGCCCCTGCGGGCGTGCAAACGACGACGGTCCAAATTGTCCACCAGCAGCCGGGCAGTGCGAGCGGGCAGAGTCAGAACGCCCCGATGAAGTCGGTGGCCGTATCGCACCTCCTCAAACAAATTATACCCGGCCAGCAATCTGCGAATTTCGTCCTGGCCACAACAACGTCCGCCGGCAGTACTCCCGGTACGATCAACACTCAAAACGCACAGGCCTCTCACACGCAACTGTTGACGGCGCTTCAGCAGGGCGCCAAGCCAACGATGGCTACGGTGACGTTGGGGCCATCTTCGAGCGGAGCTTCCGGTACGAGGATCCTAACCGTACAACCACAATCGAAAACCGTTCTAGCCAAGCCGCACGGAGACACAGCCGTTCTCCAGATTCCAGTCTCTTCTGGTCCGCCCATTAGCGCCACGATGCAAGCAGTCCAAGCCGCGCTCCAAGTCGCTCGCGCTCAGCAAGTCGCGGCCGTTGCTCAGGGAAAAACGCCGCAGAGCCTTCCTTATACCATGCGGATCAGACACAGTGGTCCTGCGCCTCAAACTCAGCAACAGCAGAGCCAGCAGACAGTCCAGCAGCAGCAGCAGCAACAACAGCAGCAGCAGCAGCAACAAGCTCCTAAACCACAGCAGCTTCAACTCCAACCCCAACAGATTCAACAACAGCAACTCCACTTACAGACCCAGCAACAACAATTGACTCAACAACAGATCCAGCCTCAGAATCAGCAACAGCAACTCCAATTGCAACAACATACAACAACAACCACAACGTCCATAGCCACCGCCGCAGCGGGGGCGGCGGCGGCGACGACCAGCACCGCGAATTCACAACAGAACACACAGTCGATCAAGACCCAGATCAATATTCCTCAGACCGCCCTGCAGTCCCAGCTGCAGCCTCAACCGCAGTTGCAGCAACAGCTGCAGCGGCAAAGCCTCCAACAAGCTCAGCAGCTGCAGCAACAATCTCAGCAGATCACACAACAAATTCAACAACAACAACAATCAAATCTCATTCAACAACAGCAGCAAGCTGGCCAATCAACACATCAACAGCACGCCATACAACAAAGCCCGCAGCAACAAACTCAACCAACTCAACAGCTTCAGCAGCTTATCGTCCACCAACAAACGATCACAACATCGGCTAGTGGTCAGAGCTCGACTTTGATCCCTGCAGCAATCGCCACAACCATTAGACCTACTCAGATACAGACTTCGCAATTAACTCCGGTGGCCGTTGTGCAATCGCAACTTCAGGCCCCTCAGTCGCAAAGTCAGCAGCAGCAGCAGCAACAACAACAACAGGCGGTTCTGCAGCAGGCGAATTCGCAGACCACGACGCCGACCACTTCACAAGCTCAGAATGTCCCCAGTCAGGCGAGTCAAGTAACGAACCCAAACAAGCAAAACGCTCAACAGCAGTAGGGCAAAGGACTAATGGCAGGGGTCGTTACCACATTGAGATGACTGATGGACGCTGACTTGTGAAAGGTGATCCGAACTGTTCATGAACGAGTTCAGTTTCCTCGTATATCGATTGGATTTCATTTCATACCCTCAACGCCCCTTTTCATCGATGGGCGCTTTGTCGCTCAAGCCAACGCGCGAATGTCTCGCGCGGAGTCCATCCTCTCACGATTCGGATTCGAATCTTTGTGATCGTTTTGGGCGGATTGGTCTTCTGCCGATTCTGTAGAATTTCACTCAATTTCTCCCCATATCGATATACGTTAACGCAAACGAGTTCGTCACCGTTCATCACAGACGCTTACACACATTTACTCACACGATTGTTGGACCGAAAGCTGGAGATGCTATTGCGTGATATTTGGAACTCGCAGGAACCTTAGTGAAGCTGATTTGAAATGCGCATATGCGGAGCGATGCGCCCCACGGAGTGGAAGGATGCGCCGAAGAACACACGTCGGCCCTGAAAATACGACCCGCGGGTCGTTCCATCACTGCACCTGATGTATTCGAACTTCATTTACATAACGAACAACATCGACAACCACCTCAGAGTCTTCGACAGAAACCTCCCTTCGTACTTGGAACAAAACCTCATGATCGCTCTATTCGAGTCGGCAACCTCACGACCCATGATCGTCTAATGCAAGACTCACATCTCGATAAAGGTGATTGTCGTCGTGATCGCGGTGAAGTCACGCGCTACGTTCCGCTATACGTTCCGACTGCATGTTCATCTCCATCAATGCATGTTTTGTCCGAGCTATCCGACGAGTGATCTCCCTACGTCGGAGGGTTCACCAGAAACGTATGTCTGGATTGAATTATCGAATTCAGCCCGGTAGACTCCTTCGTGCTAGCATGGACCCCGTCCGCAGATATTTCCCTCTCGCCATACTCATATCGGTCGCCTCCTGAGAGTCTGCATGCGGAGATACGCCCCGGGGGAAGGGGATAGGGTGGCAAGAGGAAGGGGGGGAGGCAACTCTTGTCGGGACCCGAGAGGGGGAGCGGTCCGGAGCTTCTCGGGAAGCGTCCTAGCCCGGTTTTCGTTGGAAATCGCGGTTCCTGAAACTCCTCCCGATGGGATGATGGACTCCACTATCGTTTCCGCTCGCTTCAATGAGGGAAAATCTTAAATAAATGTTCTCCCTTACAGAAACCTTTGAGGAAATTCGGAACGTGAGCCTGTCCTGTCCATCCATGACGATTCCCGTGAATTGGCGTCGTGCAGTTTACGATTAACTATTTCGTTAGGTATGATTTCGTGAAAAAAAGAGCAAATTGCGGACAAGCCTCGATTTCTCTACTGTATAAATATGTAATGAGTAATGAGGGAAGAACCGATCTTAGCGAAGGTCTCGATCCGAGATAAAATCGAGGAGGTGAAATCTGTCTATAATAATGATAGCATCGTGGCATGAAAACTTGGAAGCACTCCGCCCTCGAGCAGACGGAGAGTTTTCTGCGACAAAAATAGTCTCTTCTGCATTGGGAGCTCTATGACGTGCCCATGAGGAACGTGTGCTAAATTCGAAGAGGAGTTGTATCACAAGTGCAAGATGAATGATGGATCAGAAGAGGATTGTAATTTGGTACACGGATTCCGTTCGTTTGCGTTGGAAAGTGTTATTCAGTAAAACGACATAATGGAATAAATAAGTAACTATTAGAGACTACGATCGGCTTCTCACGATTGACGTCATCGGGACGATAGCAAGTTTCCGCCCTGCCGAGAGAGACCATAGGTCACCGGAAATATCGCTTCCCTCTCCTCCCCCTCCCCGAAGAAACCTGATGAGACGGATCGAGATGGATGGATGATGGAGATCGAGCAGATGTCGCTCATCCTCCAGGATCTGAGATTCTTTTGGTCTCCTCGGTCAGGAGAGCCTGATTCTGTGGGTAAGGACCGTTCAAGTCCATACATATGTACAATGATCGACTGTCTCGCGGAAGGGAGTGTTGAATCATGGGGAAGCATAGGGCCAGAGATCCTCGGATACGACGACAGTCCGTCCTCATGCGAGAGGATCGCAGATCGTCTTATTTCCAACCATTCCGGTCGCAGAAGGGACACTAAAGGAACACTCGAGGGAGTATTCGAGCCCTCGCATTGGAGTTTAGCCTGCGAGGCTGCTCTGAAGTCTATCTCCTGCATACGCTCTATAGCCTCGGTGTGTGTGTTCTCTTTCTCCTCATTCCTCGCTCCCGGGTATCGGATGCTCGGCTCTACATGGCAATGGCAGACTCAAAACTTTCATTATTCCCACCTGGAAGACAAGTCAGATTCGTCGAAGCGTCGACGTCGTGAGCACGGGGCGAAGGCCGCGTAAGCCTCCGGAAGCTTCTTCCGCGATACCAAAGCCTACCGATGACGCTGTACTTCATCACCGAGCGGAAACTCCCAGCAGCAGCAAAAGATCCAGCATATTTGCCTTCCCCGCGGAGGATCACCGCTCCGCAGTTTTCACAATTTCTCGACTATTCGGCCTTCAGCCCTGTCTCTCAAGAGTCTTTATGTAAGCTTCGCTCTTCCCTATTGCTTCTAGCATGATTGTGACGGATCGGATGGCCATCGTGAATAGAGGGTGGATAGAATTAGATTCGCTGTTCTCCTGCGAGACCAGACGGAGATTTTCCGAAACCTCGAGCGAGGGCCGGGAGAGCCCGACGCGGCGGTATACCGTGAAGGAAATTTTCCCGTTGATGGTGAGCTCTCCTGCGGACTCGATTCCCGGATACGCGAGAAAAATTACTCCGATGCAAAGGAATCTGAGTAAGGCTCCGCCGATTAATTGTTCAAGAAGACTGCTTGGCTCGGCCCGTGATTCTCGATGCTTGTCTAGACTTATTGGGATGCGAGAGGAGGCTCGCGATGGAGCTCAGTCAGAGAAGACCTTGGCGAGCCTGGAGTGCAAAGAAGAACGAATCTGTTCTGTGAGTCCGAACTCGAATCAGGAGAACTTCGCAAGGTGTTCGAGGCACCCTATCTCGAACAGATTTCGGTGGAAAAAAGAAGGAGCAACGTTCGCTTCTTGGTCGTGGAAGGAAGTCTGCAGGTGGCAAGGGAGATTCGGCGACCGGAGCGCCACAGACTCTACGGGCTCCGTGGCGCGAAGGCTTGGTGACTTTCTTCCAGTGCGCATCTTCTTAATCCCATTGACTACTGCGGCATCACCTGCGAATTCCAACTGCTTCACAAGTTTCCTCTATTCAAGTTCCTCCGGTCAGCCCGATGGCCACCCCGAAGTCGCTCAGTCTGGCTGATTCTAGCGCCTCACGATCGATGGGTAGGTAGACAGGGTGAAGTTCCGTCTCCAAACCGAAGAAGCTGAATTAGCGATATTGAAGCTCCCGAGGAGTGTTCCAGATCGTTGATGTCCTAGCTCCCTTGAATGAGAACAGCTGGGAAGCATTGATTGTGAGCTGATGGATAGCCGTGGATCGACAATGCTTCCCGCTGGCTCATCGATCGGAGCATACATATCGATTCTGATTACCTATTAGGCCTTGTCGTTAAGATAAAACGGAAACGACGGCGTATCTTGTATGTCGATCATCAGCTGCCATGCGACATTGTCGGCGGACGGGAGGCCTTCAGCACGTCATTAGATGGAGATTAGACAATGCGCCACCGCGATAACAATGCGAGATATATTCACTCCACTGTATTCGCAAGAAAAACATCGGCCTGGAAAAGCTGGACCAGGACCTCCGGTCCAGAGCCGCTCATCCCTATAATCGGCCACCTCGTCCGAATTTCCGAATATTCTCCGATGTCCGCAATATATCGAATCCCTGTCCCTCTCACCCTGGTTCTTAGCCCGCGCTCGAGAGGCTGGCTAGAAAGTCCTCTGGCTATGTAGTCATCGCTGACAGTAAAAACGGGGGGATGAGTCCCGGGAAATTTGCAGAGAAAACCCGAAATCTGGGTCGCTCATGTGAGCGATGGAAAATTCCTGAGGACCACCGACTCACATAAGCTCAATAATAGATCGCGTTCTCTTTCACAGCTTCTATGAGACAATTGACTTCTCCTGTGCCACGCCGATCAGTCGACGAAGAAGATGACATCGCGATCAAGCTGAGCGTCCATTTCGAGAAAGTTTTGCAAGACCTCGGCGAAGACACAACCCGCCAAGGTCTTGTCAAGACACCTCTTCGCGCGGCGAAAGCGCTCATGCATTTCACGAAAGGTTACAACGAGACCGTCAGGGGTGAGTTGCCACAGATACTATGAGTGATGATATGAGCTCTGGAACAAGAGAGCTCCGGGATCTCGGAGGAGCCCAGGAGGGTCAAGATTCTCCGGAACGAGTTGTCGGGAGAATGAACTCGAGGTGTCGGTGTGGACGAATATTGTCTCCCTCTCGCTCGGGGCATACGAAAACCTCGATGAGTATTCCCCTATATAAGGGTCTTTTCCACATTGACTTACAAAAATCAATGAGTCCGGAGCTTTGCTAGCCCCGGTGTCAGCCTGACTGAGGAAATCACGTTGAGCATCGAGTGCTTCTTTTGCAACTCCCTCGGGGGCAAAAAATAATTGGTCACAGAGCCGGTGCCGCGCGATTCTCGCTGGAGTATCATCTATCTGCATCTACTCCTGAACGATCATCAGCCCTGCAGCACGTCCCCATAGTTCGCAAAGTTTTCTGCGTGACCTCTGCGAATGCATCGGTCTATACGCCTCTCGGTCGGCCGGTCGGTCGCTTCCTCCTCTCGACCGACCTCCAGGCCGGGAAACTTGGGCCTTCGGCAGGGAGTTTAGCCGAACGGCCGACCGGGCATCCGAGCAAGCCCGAGTCAAGTCAAGCCAAGCCTGAATGGGATACGTTGGGCTCTTCGCAACTTCGGCCAACTTCATCCCCATGGCAACGCTCCGACCTCTGCTGATGACCGAGAGTTTTCGGGTGGTATGCGGCGAGATTATGACGGCGCTTTCTTTCTCAACAGGCAGATTCTGCTTGAAGGATTTGCATAATAGTAGTCGTGGATATCCCGCCGAGCTTTGAGCCTAGCGTCGACATCCACATTACTCTCTCCATCATTAGGACCTTATCATTCAAATCGGTCAGAGTGCTCCCGTGGCAACCAGCCGAAGTGGCAAGGCAGCATCCCTCCCTCCTCGGAGACCATCGGTATTTTCGAGATCCTCCTTAGTCGAACAGAATTATTATTCATGATATCCTCCGACTGTTCGAGGTTTGAGAGCGCGCCCTCCGATGCAGTCATCGAGGGAGTATTATCCGGGCGGAAGTCCGAGAAGCCTGAGACGCCTACCCCATCTCCCTTGAAATTGCTGCGATCTTCGGAGGACAATAAAGAGTGCTTCGAACTCCTCGCCTTAGGATTTGCTTCCGCTCTCATCATGCGAATTTTTCGGAGGGGAGACCCGCATCCGAAATCGGGAGCGGTTCAGTTCTCCTTCGATAATTATCGATGGATGGATTATTATTATTATTATTCATTCGTTCTCCAGAGGTTGTTGGCGGAGGGATTTTCGTTGAAAACACCGATGAAATGGTGATAGTCAAGGACATTGAGATTTTCTCGTTATGCGAGCACCACTTAGTGCCATTTTTTGGCAAGGTGAGCGTCATTCCGAGCATAACGTATATTGGAACGGATCAAGTTTGGCCGAACAATCGAGCAATAATGAATCGCTCACCCACCGTTTTCCCCTCCAGATATCCATAGGCTATCTGCCAAATAAGCGGGTGCTGGGACTCAGCAAGATAGCCAGGTACGATTCACTCTGGATCTGAACGCTTAGGTTCTTGAGAATCTAGCATCATTGCAATAATCGAAATTTCCTCCACAGAATTTGTGAAATTTACGCCCGACGTTTACAATGTGAGCATCCCTTGCGATCTGACACACTCAGAGGTTCCTAGAGCATATCGAGATGCGGACATAAGCCGCGGAGTTGCCGAGAAATCAATTTTACTCAATTCCAGTGCAAGAGAGGCTGACGAAGCAGATCGCTATCGCCATTGAGGAAGCTATATCCCCCACCGGAGTCGGTGTCGTTGTCGAGTGCACGTGAGTTGAGCATCCCTAATTCCAGGCTGCCAGTGTGATCATCGAGCGATAGCAACGGTTTCCCAAACAAGAAGAATCCTTCTAGGCACATGTGCATGGTTATGCGAGGGGTGCAGAAAATCAACTCCCGCACAATTACGTCCACAATGCTCGGATACTTCAGAGAAGATCCTAAAACGCGGGACGAATTCTTGACGCTGACGGGTAGCGGGAAAAATCGGTCGCTGTAGAATGTAAGCGCTCTCTCTCTCTCTCGACGTCCCTGAAATGCCACAATGATTCTCTGGACAGTCACAGCAGATGGCTGAGCTCTGCGCCTTCTTCATCAATCATACGTACTTGATTCCTCGGTTCCAGGTTCATCGAGTTCGGAAAGAGCACGGAATTTTCCTCGCTGCCGCGCTACTGCTGCTAAATGTTTACCGCATCTCCCCAAACGCACGCGAGAATCAGCCGCGCGAAAGCTTGCATTAATATTCACTTCGGATTCTCCTTGATCATCCGATCTCCGAAAAGTCCCTGCAACGAAGAGGAGTGACGACGGGATTCCTCTGTTCATGTTCTCTTGTTCCCGCATCGATGGCCGTATGCGTCGGAGCAATGTCCGGCTGCGAAACCACCATATTCGACGGCTTGGTGCATACATAGGTTGAGAGAGCAAAGAGAATGGAAAGGCCATTGATGGTTCTTCTTCATCCACATCAGTGTGATGCCCGGTTGCTTCTGCTTTCGTGATGCTCGGTGTATGCTGAAGCCGATACGCTCCCAGCTTCAGGCACACTCTGCATCCTCTCGTGGCTCCATGTCGCCCGGATTTCGATGTTCGATTGCCAGAAATGCGAGAAGTCCATCATGAACCATGTTGAAAAGACTTCTATACAATCCCCTGACCTCAATATACGACGAGTCTCAATAGGCCATGATGTGCTTAGGTATGTCGCTTTTGATTGAGAGAGATCAGAACAATAAACTGCCATGAGAACCACTCTGTGTTTCCTGTTGAGTGCATTAAGCCTGCATAGAGACACTTCCAGATTCATGGGAGATCATAGTGACGAGCGAGATTCTGAGAACAAAGTCTGATATTTTATTCCATCTTGCTTTGATCGTATCTCTCCTCAGCATCATAACGGGTTGAGAAAATCGACGCACAATAACGTGTCTTCGCAGCTCTGGTCTTCGTAATCAGAGCTCATATTAGTATTTATTATGTAATTAGGCCCGCAAACACAGATCATATAGGGTCTATCTATACATTTGAGTCGAGTTCTGTCGTCGACGGCATCACGATATCTTACGTCGACGCTCGATGATAATCCATGGAGGTAAGCATCTATAGTGATCGATGAGAGCACTGACTGGCCAGAAAAGTCAATTTCGGTATGATTTTCCTTCAGTTAACCAACCCCTATCCCCCGCTCATCGCGAACAGCCGAAGAAAGGAAAGCGTATTCGAATAGATGAAGTCCAACGATTCTCCTCATATTATTATATGCTCATAGAGAATCGGGAGGATAATTATAACTTTCCAGGAAAATTTCCAATCCGAGTTCCGATAGTGATCGGATGTTGATTCGGGGCTTATCGGAGTTGTCCATTTGTTTCGGGAAAAATTCGATACGATTCATTTGAATCCAGCAACAGTTTCATCTGCATTCTGCAACATCAGCAAGTTCCGTGCTCATTTGGTTTGTTCGAACATCATGAATCTACCCGAAAATCGATGCTCTCTCGTGGTCGCGATATCACTTGCAGATAACCTTCATCTTTCAGTGGATCTTTATACACTAGGACACGGCACAAGACGAAGTCAACAAACGAGGCTGGTCGAAAGTGTAGAAGGAGTAGTATCCGTATGAGTATGTTCAGCTTATGGTGACAGAAACTCATTCTTTCATTCTACGTCTCAAATTTCCCAGGATTCGTGGGGAATCATTCAGATTCATGTAGAGAGAGGTCGAGTCTTGTGGGACAGATCGAGACTCCCGAAATTCGATCTTCTTTCACGGCAGAATTTCGAGTTTTAAAACAGCTACTCGAATATCCTGTCTCCTCATTCCAATTAAGGTTGATTTTCCCAACGGCTACGCTTGGTTTCGTATATCTGAGAGCTCCTTCGCCCGTTCCTGAGATGAATATTCATTCTGAGCAGCACGATTCTTGCCAATACATAGGATTCGATCTCCCCTGTCCTGCAAGGAGAGGAGCGAAGAGGCTCGAAATATTTGAAATCGAAATTTACGGAACCTGGATGGGGAACCAATGGATATTTGCTGGCCAACTCGAACAAGGTGACGAGTCTCGAATCAGATTCGTGAATGACCTCCGATTGACCGAAGTTTCGTCGGAGGAAATGGCACGATATCGCGCTCGTCCGGCGAAGCGCGGAGAAAAAAATGTCGGACTTCATTTCTCCCTCCAACGAATTCGAAAACTGTTTATGACAGAGGATATCAAGCCAGGTCTCCTCGCGTTTTTGCACTCGAAACGATCATCGCATTCGACCGACATGAGTCTTTCATTAGAAAAATAGTGTTCCTCTCTCAACTACTCTCGTCCGAAAACAGTCATACACGGGCGCAAAACGAACGAAGTCTTCACTCAAGAATATCTCGTCAACATGAAGACTATGCCAGGCATTCCATGAACCGCCCGATTTCCCTAAGCTCTGATCTTTTCCCCGTTATCGATACACAGCTGGGCTGGTTTCGGGTCTCGTATTCGGGAATCCGGGTCAGGCTCTGCAAAGAAGCTCCTCGAGTCGGAACTTCCGCGTTCAATTCACGAAACGTGTGTTAATTGCTAGCCGAGGTGACCAACCGACCGATCGGCCGGCGTTCCCAGTCCCAGACTTAGCTGCTTACTGTACAGAATCGACATTCAACATCTTCCGAGAATGATCCAAATGATTAACAAACATTCATCGCATTGACGCAACACCGAGGGTCTCAGATGCTATCATTCCCGAAATAATTAATTGCTCGGAACACTAGTCGTCCTCGCTGTAAGCGAACCGAAACGAACGATATCCACTCGGAACGGTGCCCATGACTTACAGCTCTGTGATTCATGAGCTCTTAAGTTCCGTATTCTAGAGTTTGATGTTCCTCAATACCACGGATCCGAACTTGAAAGTGAATCAGGGTCTGAGGCATCCGATCGAGTTCGATATTTGAGCGAATGAGGCAGTCTTCGCTCGGTCGGTAGGAGGTGAACGATTCAGAAAGTCAGTAATCACGTTCGAGCGGAAGAGAGTATTCCCGGTCGAAGGCTTCCAATAGTACTCCCGTAACATCTTTAAGGAGCACCTGGGCAGTACCAATTAGTAACAGAGGCTAGGCTGAAAAGTTTCCTGAAGTTCTGCACATTGATCACAAGTATCGTATTAACACGAGCGTCCTTCCCCAAGACGCTTTTCCATCAGAGCAAATAACGAAACGGTCAACGGAGTTATTCGTTCTAACAATAAATGTCAGCGATCTGTCAGAGGGAAAATCATATCGTTTCAGGCTCTACTTTTTCGAACGGAGGGGAACAAAATCCCGAATCCAAGAAAATCAGAAGCAGACATTGATTGTGCGCTTCTGGTACAGTGTGACGTGACCCGACATGTTTTCTTTCGAGATGAGAAAAAAACAGAGACTAGTACATAGTTTCCTGGGCTTGATTCCTCGGAAAATCGACCTGGTTCACATAACTCTCATTTCGATCCTTCCGGTCAGATTCGATGATCAGCCATTGATGCCGCCTTGGCTTTGTATGTGTTCACGATAGGCTCGATCTCCGTGGCGGCAGTAGTTGTAATCCACCATACCGAATCCTGAAAAACCATCTGCTCCGATATAAGATCGATCCTTCAGCTGTGTCGACCGGTGGATATTGTTGGGGGCCATTTCGTAAAGGGAAATCATAATATCATCATCTTCACGAAGTGGTGAAGGATTTCGATATCGATCGCATGGGCACTTACCGAAGGTCGACATGAGTCTCCGATTGGTCGTGGCCAAGTTTTGTATTTGGGTTTGAGCCATTTGGGGAGGAGCTGTCCACGGCATCAGACTTGACACCGGAAGGGTATCGTCGCGCAAGAGGAACTGAGACGGAATATGAAGCCTCTGCTTCCGTCGAGCGAGACTGTAATGAACGCTCTGCATGTTGTGCGGATTCCGCGACTGGCTTTTGCGACCACTGGGTCTTGAGCCGAGTGTCAAATCACTGAAATCGTGAAAATTCGCTTGATTGGCAAGCAAGTCCGCGAGGCTGGTCTGTATCGCGGCGTATTCGAGCGCCGGACCAGTGCCAGCGACCATGCGTAGCTCACGAGGCATCGTTCCGAGATGGCTGGGGTTTATCACGGTGCTTTGAGGCAAATGTTGACTCCGCTTGTGCGAACCAGAATGCGACGATCTGATCCGCTGCTCCGGATGATGCACTTGTTGCTGCTGCTGCTGTTGTTGTTGTTGTAAAATTTGCTGCTGTTGTTGCTGCTGCTGCTGCTGATGATGATAATGATGCTGTTGTTGTGCATGACTCGACGAATTTTGTTGCGGCGTATGGTGTGGGAGCAGCGATGGAATCGTCGTGGATTGCGAATCGGAGTCGATGGCGGTATATCTTTTGGAGCTTTGAGAGAAAGTATTCTGAGCGCTGGACTGCGTGGTAGTTTTGTAATTTTTTAGCGCGTGGGCCGTCTCATCCGGAAAACCCATTTCACGTACGACCCTCAGTTGGAGCATCGAGCTGACCAAAGCTCGCTTGTGCGGGGCCAGGGCAATCGACTTACACGCGCTCGGTTGTGTCCACAATTCGGATTCTCGGTGCCGCATCTGATGGAGGAGTTCCTCGCTCGGAGCGACCATGAGCGCCTCGTCGACCTTGGTGTCCTGGATGTCGTCGTCCAGAGCCGGCGGACGCGAAAGATCGATCAGATACGAGCCGTTGGGAACGATTTGTTCGGGGGCCGGGTCTTTGCGGGAGAGAGAATCGACGAGATTCTCCTCCGAGCGGGTCACGTGCGAGCTCGTCAACGCGAGTGAAGGAGTCGTTGAAGAGCCAATGCTGAAGTGTGAAGCGACGCAAGACGTTGTTTGGCAGACGTGTTCGAACGATTCGAGAATGCTTTTGGCTTCTTCGAAATACGGGAGGAACAGACGAGGTCGCTGCGAACTCCACACAGACGCTCCGCTCCGTTGGCTGTGGGACTGTTGTTGCTGTTGATGGTTGCTGTTGTTGTGAGGAAGTGTCGCCGATGAATTCGATGACGACGTCGTCGTCGATGACGAAGAGGATTTGAGCAAGTCAGCTGCTGCGTTCGGGGGCAATAATCCTCGCTGAGCGCACAATTGGATTAACTCGTTCTCGCCTTTCGGAAGGATATGTGCGAACCTCACCCGACAAACGAGTTTCTGGATCGTTTCGGGCGAATCTTCGCAGAAAGCCGCGTCTCGCAACAGGTCGAGACTCGCCGACCGTTTGCCCGAGCTTCGGCACGAGCCAAACGAATCCTTACCTTGCCGCTCGCTGGTGTTTCGTTTCAGAAGCATTTCGGCCGTCATCGAATCCGGATTGCCCAAAGTTCGGTTGTCCGCCCATTTTATGATCGCGTTGAGAATTTCAAGTTCGGACGCCTGGACGAAGTCCGAAGACAGCACCTCATGTAGCGTTTCAGGCGGTATTTGGCATAGTACGTACGGCGAGGCCGCGACGGCGGCGAACTCCTCCCGGATGAAGTTGATCGCCTGCCGACGAACCCAACGGGACGCGTGGGGCTGTTGAGACCAATTGAGAACGGGTATCAAATTGTCGACGGCCAACAACTCCGCGATGACGTCTTCGCAATTTTGAGTGAGAGAGTCGATTTCGAGAAGCCTGGAGATCTGATAGACTTCCATCACGTCCTGGAGAAGACTGTCCCCCGGGAGCAGACTCGAGAAATCGACACTGTCCTGATAGATCGACCAGAGAATCACTTTTGAATATTTCACAGGAACCACAGATCGGTCCAACGTTATACGAACACTACGCTGCAAGAGAACACCTTCGCGTCGCTGTTGACGTAGGATAGCTGCACGTAAAAAACGGCTCCGAGCCGCGAGTATCGCCTTGTGGCAAGAGAACTCAGCTGTTGAACTGCACCATTTGCAAAATTCGTTCGTCGTTCCAGCCGACGAGGGCGTCCCCGAAGAGCTCGACGTCGCTTGCGACCCCTGTTGCATGAGCAGCGGAGCTTGTTGCTGCTGTTGGGATTGACATAGCTGTCCCTGTTGGTTGTTGATCGACGAGGAAACGTGTCGATTCGATTGGGAATTCAGCGACGAAGCGGACGCTAGACCCAATGACCCTAGCTGAGAGGAGTTGCCCATCAGGTGATTGCTGTTGTTCAGGTTCAGGCTGTTCAAGTTGCTGCTGGAATTATTGCTCATGTTGGCGTTGTTGTTGCTGCCGTTGTTTGAGAAGACCAGCAGAGCGTCGCAGAATATCTCGGTCTCGATCAGATATCGTAGATCCTGCTCGAGAGGATGCGGAATCCCGAACTGTTCGGAGAGCTTGAGCAGCGTACCCAACGAGCCGGAGTGCGTTACGTAAAGGTCGCCCGTATATAGGTATCGAATGAGGTCGTTGAACAATTGTAGTGTAACTCCGGGAATGTCGATTTCCACCACGATTTGACTCGCCAGCGTCGCGGGTTCGGAGAGCAGTTCTCGAAAAAACGGACAGCGGACGCACAGAATGGCCCTGTGAGCCGGAAATGAGCTCCCCCGATAAACCAGCGTAATGTCCGCGCACAGTTTCGACTCGAACAACGTTGCGAGATCTCGTCGCGCAGCGTTGGCCGTCGGTCGCGCAAGATCGGCCTGATTCTCCAATTCGCGCAGGGCGGCGAGGCATTCGTACTCGCGGACCAGCGACGACAGGTCGCGTCCCGTCCAGCCCGTGTTGCGGATGAAGTCGCGGAATATTTGAGCATGATCGTAGTTCTTCGAGGATCGGCGTTTTCCCCGAATCAGGCGTTTCTTGAGCGTCGACAAAGGTCGACTCGCTGCGCTGAACTGAGTGGTCCTCGGGCATTTCTTGCTGGCGGTGTCCTGGCTCCCCGATGCCGATATGTAATCGTTCCCGCATTGCTGATGACTCGACGGTCCCGCTGAGCTGGGTGTGGGTTGGCATGTTTGAGCCGAGGCATGCGACGAAGCTGAGCTGTGATTGTGCAGATCGGGCAGAACCTGCTGCAGCTGTGGCTGCTGTTGCGGCGCCTGCTGCTGCTGCTGTCCTGGAGGAGGCCCTGTGCCAGAGAGTGGACTCTGGCCCATTTTGTGGCCTCCGGCTAGTGCGCTACAACAACCGATATTTTGACCAATGTTTGATGTTGGTTCGGGCGCTCGACACGCCCACGCTCTGACACCTTATCCAAATCCCGATCGATTCAAGTACTGATTCCCGAACACAACCACCACCAGATGGTCGCTCACACTAAGATCATTTCACTGGAGCCAATGCCGCCGTTCGCGGACTTGTACATCGACCAGGATCCGATCGGGGGGAAGAGGGAGGGTCAACACACAACGTGCAACAAACAGACACACACAGTGGAGCTTCTGACTTCAAGAATTCATTTCGGAACTCGGGAAACGGGGGGACTTTGCTCGTACAGTCCCTCGTTCGACAATGACTGCGCTATGGAGCCACACACTCACTCACTCGCTCACTCACACATACACGAACGAGCACACACTCAAACGACAGAAGGCTCGCTCGCTCGCTCCCTCCCTCCCTCGCTCGCGCGCTCGTTGTGGAGCTCGCTGCCCCCCAAGGAGCCAGCACCGAACGCCATTTTGCGCATGCGCAACGCCCTCCCCCCGGACACCTTCTCCCACCTAGTATCTGGGTCAATGGGTAGAAAGGATCTCTTGTATGCGAGTTCTCGACGTGCACGCTCGCTCCTTCACCGCTTCCTTGGAAGGCCGAATTCCTGCCCCCCCCCCCCTCAGCGATTCCGTCTGTCTGGCGAGAGCCTCGAGCGCTCCCCCGCCTGCACTCGACGGAATGCGCGCTGGTTGCAACCACCTGGTGCTCGCTATAGGGGAACGAGCTGGACTTCCATTCGCATAGGAGCCCCCCCCCCATTATTGCCGTCAAGGAGAAAGTCGGAAACGGAGAAATCGCACCCGAGGAACGACGCAAAGCGGACGAGGCAGTCGATGCTTCCTGCTGTTATCGAATTATCGACCTGACTGAGTCTAGCGATGATTGCGGTCCAGGAGGCTGTGGCAATCGAGATATGAGCTGGGCGGAGATCGCCGGATCAGAGATTGCCCCATGCAGCTCGAGCTGAAACAAATCTTCGCGATTATGACTAAGGCCCACTGCTCCAGCTCGATTACCCCGAGGAGCATCGGACTCAATCTGAGCCGAACCCTGAGAACAAACTCATCGTTCGGAGGGTACACTTTCGACTGATCAGTACACCTTCGACTGATCTCGGGTGCTTCGAGACTGCCGGAAGTGTATCGAGTCTGATCGTTGATTTAAAGACTCGGCCTGGCTTTGGCGATCCCGGGATCTGCGAGCCAACGCTACCCGATTTTTTTTCTAATGGCGAGAACGACCACTCATCTGCAGGCACCGCGGAGCTCATCCCTCCGTACCTGAAGGTCGGCTCCGGTTCGCGAACTCAGGCTCAATGGCAGGTATACCGTGTTAGCTCTGAGAAGAGATGCTCTCGGTTCTCTGCACCAAAGATTGCCGACGGACTCCGGAATATACGCTTGGCTTGTGATATCGAATTCGAACGGTTGTCGGTCTCAGCTTTCATTAGCTTATCGGATCCGGAAACAAATAGTCGGAACCGGTTAGAGGTAGAAAGTTCTTATTCTTGCTCCTGCCGTCAATGCAGGCTGTGCCTGTGAAATCCTGCGCACAGCGAGCTCGCGAATTTTTCGGTCATGGACGGCCGGCGATCGCCTGGAGGAAGGGCAAACGATGCATCTATGTAGTTGCACTGCTCGAAAAATTCGCAATAAATGAGAGCACTTTTCCCCGTCGGGTGCAGCGAGTGAGGATCGCTTCGTTCGATAGATGCTCTTGACGAGCAACTTCATCTTTTGCCCGGAAAGAGGGTGAGGTCACCGCTCTCATTTGAACCATGGGTGCTCTACGCGTATCATCGGAGCTATTACGAAGCTCCACGATCATCGACGATCCGGGGATGTATAGTCGAAATCGGATGCGTGTGCATCAATTGTACATCGACTAATTTGAGGACCGAAGGGCAGCATTCGACGCCATCGAAGAACGTAATCTTATCCGTGGGGCGTCTTCCTGGGCCATAAAAAAAAACAGAATTGGGACAGTCCGCCGCTGATATATAGTTTTGTTCTATGCCTCACGGTCTGACTTCGATTTCTCTCCTCTCTCGCCTTCGGACATTTGTCTAGTTGGTACCAGGAGGGCAAGGGAATAACATCTTTCCTGTATGGCGTTTAAATTTCCGGACGGTCAACGGCTTGATCAATTTAGATGCGGAGCCTATTTTTCAGACACTGCGGGCGAAAGTGACTTGACCGGATCGAAAGTGGATCGATCCAAATTGGATTGATCGAAAGCTGTGTATTCTTAGGAACAAGAATGGATTACCGTTTCCGTGCCGCGACGCTTCTTTTGATAATAATTAATTCGGTGAGTGTCTCGGGGGCAAATGCTTACTCAATTCTGTTTCAAAAAAGTCGATCAGATTCAGTAGGCACGAGGTACTCTTGAATGAATGTTCGTACATGTCTCAAGAAGTCCGACTCGGAACGGAAGTGCTCCGCCAAGCGAGTTCCGAGGATAATTCCAATATCAGAGATCGCGGCTCCATCTCGATGAGGTCGGAATCGTCCACAAATCCGCACTTCGGAGTTCGCACTCCTTGACTTGCCAGTGTTCGCCTGGTTCTCCTGGAAGATGAAATTATCTCTCCTACGGCGACACTAGTGGATGAAACCCATCTACTGAGTTCCGTGATGAGTTTGATCGAATGGAGAAGTCTAAATCCGCAGCCGTCAACACCGCCGTAACTACTGGCCTGCGCTCCTCACCGAAATAAAATTCTTCGGGAGGAGGGAATGTGGAGCACGGCTCTCTAAAACATTGGCATGTCGAGAGCTGGTCCCTGGATCGACTCATTGCGGTTGGCCTCAAATCGGTATACGGTCAGATGCAGGAACTAGAGGAAACGTGGTTGGATCGTGATCAATCGTGATCGATCGCATGGTGGAGATATGTATCACAGCATGCACGGAAGTGCTACATTCTCCCGCGATCAAACTTACCTCAGGAGTGAAGGTCAACATATTGATCGGCCTTAGGACAATTACCTGTTCCGAATGAAATTCCTCACTTGAAACCGGAACGGAGCTGAGAGAAGCCCCCAGTCATTGGAAAATCATTGATCTTGCAGTCCTACGTCCATGCGAGAACGAGCGTTACAATTTTCTATGAAACGCACTGTCCGGACAGTCAGAAATTGATGAATGACCAGGTGAGTTTCATCCCCCCCCCTCAAGATCATATTGAGTAGGTGAATTCTTTGACGCATCCATCTCCGGGAAATCTCGTGTATTCTACGAATGCTCCCCAATTCGTATCGGGCAGGTCATTCCGGCTCTGAATCGCTTCAAAAAGGACGTCCTCTTCGAGCTTGTACCGTACGGTTTCGCCGATCATCGCTTCGCAAATGGAGGTTTAGCGTACGTGTTTTCCGGGTCCGCTCCGGTCATCGGACGCATTTATACACATACTACTAGACATGTAATGATCAGTAGCGTTTGACCTATCTGTCGCCCAATCATGACACAAAAAGTGTCCCGCCTGAATTCAATCTGAAAGTCGGAAACGTATAATCAAAGACTAGGATTCGAGGGCTATTTGCAGCTTCAAATGCCAGCACGGTAAGAAAGAATGCCAAGGAAATACCCTCCACGCATGCGCTCTGAAACATTATCCACACCAGCGTGAAGACGTGGTCCGTTTCGCAGCCTGTAGCATGGATCACGGTCTCGAAGTGCTCAAATACATCGACGAGGTTTGTTGTGACTTTCTTATTCGATTGATGACTGATGATTGATGATTCCTTCCTCTCCTCCCCTCGAACGTCGGAGGTGTTTCTAGAGGGAGAAAAAGATTTCCAAGTCCAGGTTTCGCTGCAACGCTTCAATTTTCGAAGGGAAACTGCGCAGAGCTCTCGGGGCGACTCATCGAGTCTCTTTTATTCATTCCTAGTGTGCTAGAAGCTTCAAGCTCGACCCTGTGAAGATCAGGGCTTGCGCTGACTCCAGAGAGGGTTCGAAGTTGCTCCAAGAAATGGGGGAACGAACGGGAGTTGGCGCCCGGATCTATTCGCCTACGAGGAGAAAGTTTTCCTTCATACCTAGCACGTTCATCGATGGGGTAAGTCTCCTCATCCTGGACGGACTCTCGCAATCACGTTATGAGCCAGGGCGTTCTCTATCTCTATACGACATTCGGATCGATTCGTCCCGTTCGTTTCCTGAAGCTCGACACAGCGTAAGACAATGGGCAGGCGGCTCCAGCAGAAAGCGCGAGGAGAGTCAGACTCGTGCCTTCCCCTAATTATCCGTGTCCCTGGAAATTCCAGCAACCGCATATTGAAGAAGCCATGGCCGATCTCCCGGGCGCCATTTGTCGCCATGCCATCACGGTCTCAAGAAACTGCTAAGAGCTGAGCCGCGTGAGGATAATTTTTTCTCAACGTTTATCCACCGATCGTCGAATCCAGCCCCAAATTTTCCTATGGAAAAGAGTCAACTCCTCGGCATCAACGCGAGCGCGAGCTCCTTCGTATAGAGATGGGACTTCCATCGTACGTGCTTCGAGAAATCGGAGAAAATATTTCTAGTCGAACGTGCTTCCGTCAGCAGCAAGTTCCCGCGGCCGGATGGATTCTCTCGCCCACAGCATAAGGAATCCTCTGAACTCGTCAACTTGGATCAGCGAATGTTGCCATCGAGCTTCATTAATGCCTTGAATGCCCTTGCGACCGTGGGCCCGGCGCTGATATCCCATGCGAGACTCGCGAATCTACCCCGGGACGAAGAAAGGAGACACTTCCGATGGAAGCCCTTTTACTTTGTTTATTTGAGAAGGTTGTAGAATAAATGTAGGTCTCGCTTCCCGATGAATAAGCCAACGATCCCCCGAGTTCCTGATACGATCTTTGTTGAGGGAGTCTGGAGCCGAGGCGCCCGACCTGCTTGGTGCATAATCACTTCATGCATGTCTTCCTCCCTCCGGCAGACATAAATTCGAGGTTGCTCAGAGCAGCGATTCATGAACTGGGAGTCGCGAACGTTTCGGACTCACCTGGCATCTAGCAGCAGATCGCTCGAGAATCGAGCCGCGAAATGTTTCGTCAAGCGCCACTTTGTGATCTTCCGCTAGGACTCCATCGCTGCATTCCAAATCTCATCGTGCCTACGTTACCAAGGTGTGAAATTATCCCCACCCCATCGTCTACTGTCTGGTGCCTAGCGGCGCGTTTTTTTGTGTAAGGCGGCGATTCATGGCACACATTCGCCTCCGGTATTCCGGTGTGCAGACGCGGAGGCATTCGAGACGCAAGCGCTGTAAAGTTTGGAGGCCTGAAGGATGTTGAAGGAGCTGACAACCACTGATGACTCGACGCCTTAAGCGTCCTCACGCGAGAAAAATATTTCATCTGTTCGAGCGAGGAAAACTCGGAGCAGTACGGATGTTCGAAAACCGCGCCATCTGGCGTCCGCGCGATGTAAACAGTACTTTTAGGCGCGCACTTGGACGAAGGCAACCGATAGCGCACTTCTCTCACTAGCTGTGAGCAAGTCGCATTCATTTTTGAATTGAGATTTGTGAGGAGATCCTTGTGAAAAGTCTTGACTCGAAAGCTGTGGGCGGGAGTGCGAAATTCGACATGAGGTAAGCGTGGTCAGTGGCACCTGGCCGTCCCTACAGGGACTCTGTCATACACGAGAAACAATTCTGTAGTGACTCCCTCCCCATCGCGGATCGGATGCGGGGATTGGGAGTTTATGCTCTCGATGGACAGCCAATAACTGAGCTGTACGTCCCTGTACGGCTCGAGAGGGGAAGGAGGTCGGTCGAGTCTTGCGGGTTTCTCAATGAAAATCACAAGAAGCGGATAGTAGCTGATTATGGAAGAGGAACCGGCTATTTCATTCGGTCATTCGGTCGCGAGTCATTCTGTCTCTGGAATCGGTTCGGTCCCGGTGCGGCATAGGTTCCCTAAACGAGGTTCTGCTGTTTTGCAGCCCATCCATAATCGAGAAATACAATGAGATCGTATGCAGCCTCCGCTCGAATCTCGAGTGTCCGTCGTGCCGCCTGCACTATCGAAATCCGAAAATATCTGTCCGCTGCACCCACGCAGCGTGCTACGAGTGCTTCATAAACCTGGTGAGTTCCGCAGATAAGGTTCCGTGAGCAGCTAATGAAGCCCCTCGAGGAAACAGCGCTACCCTGTTAGAAATCCTCCTGATTTTCACCCGCTCCAGGTCTGTCCCGTATGCCAAACGCCGACGTCGGAGGCCGATCTCAAAGACGAGAAGAGACTCCAACAATTGATCTTGATCTTCAAATCGCTTCAAGTCAAAGCTGCTCCGAAATCGAATGCTGAGAACGTCCCCCAAACAGCGACGACGAATGTGAGTATTGAACCCCGTCTCTCTGTGGTGGATCCCGATGACAATCATGAGTTTAGGAAGTCTTCTGGAACACGAAATTCGGGATGAGGGAAGTCTCGGATAGAATCGTTTCGTGCCCGGCTCGCTCTGAATGGAGCCTGTATCGACCGGCTGTCTGACTAGTTCGGTCATTTCAAGTTGTTTACTCGTGATTCCAGGCACGTTCGAGCTCGGCGAACATCGACTTGCAGCCTGCTTTCCCCACGACTCCCCAACAATCGGCACGAAACGCGCGAGCCAGTGCTGCACAAGCGAGTATTCAGAAAATCGACAAGAAAAACCGTCACGGAGAAACGCCTCTGCATGTCGCATGCAAAAAGACAGGTCCGTAGAAATTGCGTCAAATCCGCTGAGCCATCTGATAAGGGAATTTATCGACTCCATTCTCAGGTGTTGCTGAATACAATTTCATCTTCTTCAAGGTAATATCGATCGTGTACGGGAACTTCTGGCGCAAGGTGCCAATCCAAACACTCAAGATTACGCCGGGTGGTCCCCACTCCATGAGGTCAGACACCAACCATTAGGAATGATGTTGGAATGAACTTCCATTCCACCTTATAAGGAAGGTGATCGAGATTTCGGACTCGAGCTGAGATGGTCTAAGATGTAAATTCATGTTCAAACCTCCTCAGGTTGCCCAATCGGGAGACTCAGAAATCGCGAGAGCTCTCCTGATGAATGGCGCGGATGTCAACATCAAGGCATCGTGTCTCACAAGTCCTCTGCATGACGCGGTGACCACAGGCTTCGTCGACATCATCAAATTGTTCCTCGAGTACGGAGCTGACCCTCTTGCGGTCAACTCTGACGGGAAGACACCAATGCAGCTGTCCTCATACAACGAAGTCATCGAGAATCTGCTCAAAACCGTCAAACCGAAAGAGGAAAATATCCGAGGCGCGACCACGGACTCCACCGACAGGAAGAGACTTGTCATCATGACGTCTTCTCTGAAAGAGCCGCAAATGGAAAAATTGAACGAGTTCTTGGAGCTCATGGATGCGCAGTTGGCAGCTCACTACACGCCACAAGTCACGCATTTGGTCGTGAACTCTGACTCGAAGGGCGACACGCAGCGCACATTGAAATTCCTTCAATGCTTAGCATCGAGGAAATCGATCGTCTCGTATCAATGGGTTGAGCAATGCCTGAAGACTCGTACACTCGTATCGGAACTGCCTTTCGAGGTAAAAGGATGTCGGCAGTTCTCGAACACCGACGCTCCCCGGCGAGCCAGGGAAGCGGCCGACGGGGAACAAGTTGGTCTTTTGAGCGGCTTCAACGTATACTTCGCGCCGCTCGACAAGCCCTACGTCCCTACAACGGACAACCTAATTCAGCTGACCGAGCTCGCCGGCGGGAATATTCTGAAGAAACACCCGAAAACGTCCGTTGGAGACGATTCGTCCGATTCGAGCGCCTCATCGCCGCACGTGAAGCCGACCTCGATTTTCAAGAAACACAAGAGCCTCGTTGTGGGACTGGATTCGAAGATTAGTGCGAATGTTCTGTACCTCACAAGAGATTGGCTGATAGATTCTATTTCCAATTTCGAATTAATCGAGCCGCATCTGTGATAATACTGCAGAACGTGGATTGTCCCTTCTCACCTTTGGGAATGGCCATACAGAAGCAGCCCAGAGAACTAAAGAGACCGACGGGAAGCGACGCCACCAGTCGTTGCTGATGAACCTTTCGACGTTCCAGATCTATTGACTTTGCACCGCAAAATCTGCATCTATTGTGTTTTTCTCCGGAGCGTTGACTCCGGTCGATAAGCCTAGCACGGCGGTCACGGCCGTGCCGGAGCCGTCATCGCCTAGCACCCGTTCACGGAGGAATAGTTAAAATCATTCGATGGCATGAACCGGTGTTTTACTTTTATGCATGACTTATGAGAAGATGGACTTGGAGAGAATTATCGTATTTGGCGCGCGGACCGGCGAAAGGAATCGTCTGTCGCAACATAAAATAAATTTGTTCAAACAGTCAAGTAACCCCCATTTGAAATAAAACAATTCAAATAGGAATGCTCGGTCTGTTCATCATTTGAACGAAAACATTGCTCCAGGAAGCATGATGATGAGTCACGTTGGGGAAGATGTCCCATGCGGTTCTGCGCTTATGTCAAATCCCCACGGGGCAATGCGGGGGCTCATGCCGAATACAGGCTTCCGAGGACGGACGCAGAGAGTAGACGAACACACGTCCTCTCAGAGTCTTCCATTCGCTGATGGCGCAATGGGGAGTCTTTCTGACATAGAAATCGAGGGGGGTGCCCAGACTCGGAATCGAACACGCATGCTCCTCGGCAGACGAGAAGTCTGTGCTCTGCTCCATCGATTCCATGCGCTGAATTCACGGAAAAAAAATTGGTGTCGATGCACGAGACTAAGACGAAAGTAGTATTGGAAGACGAAGTGAGTTGCCTAGTTTCTATGTTTCTGTCAGCAGCGTAGGTCATTGGAAGTCCTGGCTTGCTTGGTTGTTGTCCGTCATCATGGAGGCGTTGAGATGCCAACGTCAAGGTTCGGTTGTTCTGAAAGTCTGGGTCGCCGATTGAGACAGTGTTAGCCGTTGGCCCAATCTGTGTGGCCTTCACGGCTAGATAAATCAGCTTCTATTTATTAACACCATATCGCTAAACACAGAACGGAGTTTCCCATCACCCGTTCGGGTAGAGGCACTTACCCACCCACCCATCCATCATCTTAACTAGCGAGCTAACCAACTGACTAAAAAATCTGCTCTTTGTTCCATCTTGTAATAATAATTCTCTCATCTGTTTGTTCAGCCCTCCTTTTCATTCTTATATCGCAGCATAAGGATCATAGCATTTCCTAAATAGTCGTTTTCATCGGCATCGGTGCTTCGTTCGTTTGCACGGGTCGTTTGCATCGGTTGTAAACGGCATGCCATTTACTCGGGGCAATTTTCCCATCGAGAAAAAATGAGCTTCATTCCTCGTTTAAACTTCTTTCTCCGGTCTTTAATGAGTCGTGATACATTGTTACGTATCGTGAAGATCCTAAGGTCAGATTTCGCTCCGCGTGTCAAGTTGTCGTCGTCGAAAACGTTGTTTACATAATGGCTCGGAGAAATTTCTCCCTTCTCTCCATCAGCGTTTTTCCTTTAGCAGCAGTAGCCTTTCCGGCCCCCACTCCTTCAGTCTGGTTGCAGAAGAAGTGCAAACTACTATATTATTCGAAAAAGCCGAAACAAAAAGGTGCTTGCTCGTCCGTTCGCTCACCTATGACGTCATCTCAGACTGAAGAGTAAGGGCAACATTATTCCCGTCTTTCGACAGTTTTCTAGAATGAAGCGATGGGCGATTGCGATCGACGGACGAGCGGATGGGCGGACGGACGGACATCATAGGCTGCGTCCAATTCCGAAGTATATAGAGAATTTAAGATGGATTTCCCTCCGAAAATCAGTTGTGGCGATCCACGGAGCCGAAGCTAAATATTTTGTAAGTGATTAAAGCTTACGCGAAACCTGAACGTTTCCGTATAAGTGCGAGAAGAATCGTAGACGGAGCGGGACCCCCCAGCTGGACTTGTCTGACAGCCTCTGGAATTACGACGTCGCGACACCGAACCGTACGTTTGAAGATCCTTTTCCGCAAGCAAGACTCGAGTTGAGCGTACCGCTATCATTAAAAGATGGGGACGAGCCTGAGTTTCCGTTGTCTCGTCCGCGCACCACACGTGATGCGTCGAAACAATATGTTCATCGGTAGGTACTGAGCGACGACACCATCGTTGACGATAGACCAAGATCGAAAGAGATATTCCGGCATTACTTCCGCCTTCACTGATGCGCCCTTCGGTGAAAGTTTCCACCGAGCTTTCCGTCTCGAGATAATCATCTTGAGCACGCCGTAGAAACCACTGTCATCAAGAGTCAATGGACGTCGACAGCAGCGGTGGCTCCCCACAGATGGGGCGTCAAAATTTCTCCTCGATTCCATCAGCCGGGCCGGCGTTAGGCTCGCTGATATCAAAAGCAGCGAATCAGTCTGACACTGTCCGAGCCGCAGCAGATTTCCGCCGCGAAGCTCATTCCTTTCACGGAACGCTCGTGACCTCCCGAATCACCGAGCCTTATCCAGTTCGGATCAGGTCACTCATCGGTGCTCTTTCGAAATCGAAAAACTTTTGATTTCTTCTCTACATATGAGCTCATCCTTCCGACGAATCAGTTGTTCAGATTTTCTACGCGATGACGCCCAAGGTCGATGGCGTATCACGTTCAGGCCGACGTTTGGGTTTAACACCAGGGAGGCGGGGAGGAGCGCGAGCGCCGGATAAGTTGTCTTTCACTCTAGAGGTGCTCCATCAAACTTTCACTGAGTGGCCGGGAGCCGCTTCGGTGCTCGGCAAAACAAACAAATCCGCCGTCACCGCCACCGTTGCCGAACTCGGCCAGCCAGTCAATCAGTGAGTCCCGTCCCTTGAGCTTTCGTGAAAGCCGTTACTGCTGAAACCGACCGTTACTTCGAGCGAGCCAGGAACGTCAGCTGAGCGAAGCCAATGAATGCCTTTTATCAACGTCAATCTCCCCCTTCCAAGCGAGTCGAACAGCTCGGTGGAACTGACCGGCATGGAACGTTATTGTCCGTCTGCATTCGAATAATCCTCGCAACGGCTGGCAGATCAGTGCTTACCCGAGGGCTACATGAGACGGTCGTATAGTCAGAACTCAGAGTCTGACGCTGTCACGGCACTGGTGGCTTGAGACCGGAGCTTTTCTGTTCTAGCATGAGGCATTGAATGGTTTCCGTGCTATACCGGAATTCTTTATGACGATCCGATACTTCGAGAGAAAAGAGTTGCTCTCTCCTCTCTCGTATCGCAGACTCGGTGCTGGGGGGTAACCGCCGAGACCCCCGATTGAGAACGGTTCCACCGGAGCCCATCACATGAGCGAATCGAAAAAGAATCACGCGGGATATCGACTCTGACGCGGAACTTCCCGGCTCAGTGTGCTCTCCTCCTCGGATGAGACCTCGAGATCTCTTGCAGAGTCTAGTCTTCCCTCTAGTTCGCGGACCGAGTACGAGGAGGTAATACTTCCGTCGGCACGCCTCCCAACGATGCGCAGATCGTCGGCTGTGATCATGCTGACGGACGATGGTGAGGGTAAATTTAGCCGACCTAATACAACGTAAAATATTAATTCCAGCTCTGCTTCTTAATTAAGGGCTCTGTTTCGATACATCTTTTCATTATACTGTTGCCGCAATCGACATGTGCCTGGCAAAGGCCGGCCGGGTGCACACGCATCATTCCGGTGGTGTCCTGCTGATGGCAAGTAGGCTATCGAAAATGAAAGCCTCGATGAGTAGATGGCGAGTTTGGAAGAAAAGGAACTGCTTCCCTGGCTTCGATTCCCACCTGAATTTTATCTTTTTCGAGCCGAGTCATGCGCTGGAGGCAGTTTTCATTTTCTCTGAACAAACTTCCGAAATTCCCGTCGTCCCTTCATCTTGAGATAAGAGATTGCAAAGCAGACCGGAACTTCAACCATAGAGCATGAGACTAGTGAGATTAGCGTAATGCAAATCCTTAGGAATTGAGGGGGATCATGTCGGGCAGTCTTTCAAGAATTAGACGCCGCTCCGTAGACCACTGCTTAGAAACCAACTTCCGATTAATCTTTCGGCGAATATGTTGTGGTTGCTGCGGTTCGTCGTTGAAACCAGAGCGGAATAAGCTAGCCGCGGTGGCTCCACTAGACCGACTCCTCTGTCTAGTGAATTCCGTAATTATCGAATAAACTCACGTCATGGCCCTGGGCGATTCGGCTTTCCTTAAATCAAATAACCGTTGGATTATTGGATTTCCACCCTACGAGTGATCGGCTCTGAAATGAGGGTTAACGCGGCGACCCTCCCGATCATGACCCTGGTTGACAGACTCATATGCTGAAAAAGCGCACGCCTTCCTCTGCTTGGCAAGAAGAGCTCCCTGGAGAAAATCCTTCTTGTCCCAATCCTTCAGTCTGCTTTTTGAAGATTGAATTTCAACCACGATCCGAAAGCTCCTCTTGAAAGAACTCGACAGTCTCTGGCGCAGATACGGGCTCACTCCCTCTGGGAACCCTGGACTGGAATACCAGGGATACGTGGATGAAAAACGATGAATGATCCCACGGAGCTCGCAAGATGGAGTCTTGAGAAATAATATTCAGGCTGAGGACTGAGGATGCCATGGAATCGATATCCCCCGACATCCATCCGAACTTTCAGGCAATGCGGTGCCTGTAAAGGATAGCGGCGCGCAATCCATGGGACTGCATGGGATGTTGTCTCCGGAGAGGAAGCTCAATTTCAGATTGGTCATCAGTCACGACTCCCGATGGTATTGAGTTCCCGACCGATCATCGACTAGCGAAACTCCCTCGAGGACTTAGGTCAGAGCCGTGGAAAGAAATTTCGGTTCTGGGGGGCATCCAGTCGGAAGCCCTCTGCATTTGTCACCCTGTCCTTCCCTTTCAGTGCCGAGAGGACGGCCGTTTGCTGGTTGGAGCCACCTGGTGGCACTGAAAGGAAGAATTATTTTTAATGAAGAGCGGGGAATGGCGCGTTCAGGCAACACGAAGGAGGAATATCGGACGCCGACCGAGCAAGTCGACGATGCTCTGAGCTTGGGGCCCCTCAGGGAGCTTTTGGCCCGAGGAGCAAGGTACATTCCTTCATCGTCTTGGAAAAGGGCATCATGTTCTGTGTCAAGATTCAGGATACTTCGACATGATCCCCCGGAATTCGGTCTGCCGATCTCTCTCCGATCGAGCTTCAAGCCGACAACTTCATATTTCGTACGATGTTTCATGTACATCGTACACTCGTCCTTCGATCGTCGGTAAGGCATGTTCGAAACATGAAATTCGATGTTTTACCCATTCCGTCAAGCGGAACGTCCACAGAAGGGCTTTATTTCACGCCCAGCCGAGCCTTGGACCCACGGAACTGCAAGTATTCACGTCGGAATTCTCCAATCTGTAGATTGCACAGTTTTGAAAGTCCCTAGAAAATGTTCTAGAAGGTCCGCTAGTGGATGGAGAACGATTGCAAGAATGGATCAGAAATTGTTTCTCCGCAGTGTTTACGGAGGAATGAGCTTCCCTCTGAAGCAAGCGCCTGCAAAAACGAATGCCGTTCGATCGTGGATCAGATTCCGGCTCGAGTTGGGCTGCTGTTGTTACAGATACTGCAACTGATCTGTTCTGTTTACAACACTTGCCGTAGATACATGAAATCAGTGGCCGGTTTTTCTCGGTTCTACCGGCTCGCGCAGCGAAAGCCACGACATCGAAACCGAGCAGAACCGACGCGTTCAACTGTAGACTCTCTCAGAAGTGTGAAAGTTTAAACGCTCACCTAGCATCGCAAAATGCTGACCGAAAATGGAACTCGATCATTAAACGGCGCAACTTCACGCAACTCCAGCGATTGAAAGCATTTTCGCCGGGGACGAAATCGTTGGCGTGCCCCATAAGTCACGCCTGAACTACATGGATTGTGCATTCTGTACTCTTCTACTATCAACCTGCTCGCTTTGCTTTGTAAAATGCCGAAAAAAATTACGAGCCCTGGCTGAACCTTCGGTGGAGAAACACCCACAGAATCATTCGCAAGTAGAGCGAAAAATTCACAAATTATGAGCGAAGTACAATCGGAGGTCTCTTATCGCATGCTCGCGTAGCACATACGATCCCATCCGCATCCCCGAGCGGAGCAGTGTATTGGAGCACGATCACTTCGCTTTCCTTAATAACATCGTGGGAGCTCGCAAGCGCTGACGGCCATGGTGGATCCGCATCTTCAATTGGAAGGCCGAACGTCGCCAACGCGCGTCAGGTGCTAAAGCGACATCGACTCCTCCATCCCCGCTTGCTGGAGTTACCACAAACTTTCACGGACGAAGAAAGTCTTGGCAGAGTCTCTTGACATGTGTGTCGTTAAAGACCCCCAGATATAGAGCTACTGGATCAGCAATGTCACGTGGTTGTCATTCTCGGAAATCATAACCGAAAATCATATCGCTGACTGGCAGAGTTTTAGGTAGATGATACGTACTTCTCAAATCGTGTACAGACAATGGACTGCTAGCCGTCGGGTGTCGCGCTAGCGGCGTAAGAGAAATAGCGAAAGATACACGAGTGAAGCATCGAAGTGTCGAATGATAAAAAAAACTGACAAAAAAGCGAAAAGAAAGCAGTCCGTGGCCCGTCATGATGCAAGTGTCGTAGTGTTTGTACGTTGCCATTTCATGCAGCGCGAGTGTCGACCGACAAATAATTTATTCCTGCGAAAAAAAACTTCAAGACAGTAATTTTCCTCGATTTCCTCTCCTGTACTTTCGCATTCGGAATTCATGCGCTCGACTGTTCTTCGAGATTCATCGGAGCTCGTGATCTAGGACATCATCCCCCGTCGAGGTTTTCTCCGCGCTTCCTAGAGCAATGAAGCAACCGTGAGGATTTTCTGTCGGGTTCTAATCCAACGGTGATCATCGAAAATCGGTGTTCATGGCACAAAACGCAGAAATTCCACATTACGTCGCCGCATCCAAAGATTTCGAAGAACATTGATCTGACGACCTGAGAAGAATGGACCGCTTGCTATTCGACTTTTTCCTCCGAGATCCTCATTATTCGTGCCGCTCGCATATTTATTGGTTACTTTGCTGACATCGCTCTCAGGTCACAGTGATCCACAGTCGTGAAAGTCGCAAGAATCCCCTGTCGTCGTTCGCTTTCTCCCGTCAGTGGCATCTTGTTCCATAGCCGAAAAACGGATGCTTCTTGCTGTGGTTCTTGCCTCCGTTGACTCCCTGCTTGCGGTATTTCAGCAAGGCACCATAGTGACTTTCGCTGGTCGGCTCGCTAGACAAGACAGACACACATTCGTTCAGGCAGATAGATGGACGGATGGATGAATAGATCGGAACGGACTCACCGACCGACGATTTCACTCCTCCAACATTCTTCTCTCCTACAGTGCTTCTTGTCTGACTTGACGCGGCGGCTGCAGCTCCGACAGGTACAAAAGGCCGCGCGTAAGCAGAAGCAGTTGTCCAATCCAACTGTCTGACTGTTGTCTAATTTCCGTCTGTTTGTCTGTCTAGTGTGAGTAGTCGTACAAACGTAATCATGAACACGTTCAGCTGCGTTCTCCTCGGTGTACTCGTCGCTGGAGCCTGTGCGGGGCCCATAGCTAAAGACAAATCTGAGAGGATCTCCCCTAAACAAACCGTAAGTAGCAGAGAGTATTAACAAGCGGAGAGAGCGTGATTTATCGTCGAGGATTGCTCGAGTTTTACCCTGTGCAGCGGAGTTCAGACTCCAAGATTCCGCGCGATTTCTAGCTACTCACATTCCTCAATGCTTCAGTTCATTTTCCTAATTAATGACCCTCGAGATTTGCTACCTATCTCGATCTGGTGTTCGGATTCAATTTCTCTTCGAGGGGGTGAATCCGATTAGACTCGCGTTCCGCCTAGCAGACTGTAGGGTGGCTCCTCGGATCCGCTGAATGCGGAACTGGAACTTACCTTAATATCAGCTTGCCTCGGCCTTGGGTCTCGTTCCTCGACAACCCGCGGAGCCTTGGGTGAGCTTGCCCGTCTCTCAGAATCGCATCCTCCGAGGTTATGGATTCTGGGTTACACAAACAAATGTTCATCGCCCTGGATGATTTTAGCGGACGGTGGCGCGAGGTCCTTTTAGAGATCGCTGTTATTCTTTCCTGAAGTCTCAAGGTCATGACTCCACCTCGGACTTCTGCTTTGAGAGTCTTGAAACTCTCATCTTGACCGGGAAACAGAGTTGCGGACCGGAGTCCCTGAAGATGATTGGAAACGCCATGGATAATTCCGACGGAGGAGACTCGGCTCGGGCAATGGCTCTTGCGCGTCATGGTTTTCCAAAACTAATTTCGGGGCTCGGACGCGTTTTATTTGTTCTTCGTGAAAGTGAATGGTTAATCACGACAGAGCGGCGATCGTTGCCCCTTCTTCGGTAGCGATCGTTTCCCGATAGTGCAATTCTACTCTCACGCTTCCTCTCTCAATCTGAGACGGGATGATTACCATATGAGCAGACCATCATGCGATTCAATCACCGACCGCGTAATTGAACTTCGACGCTCGTGTCGGACCGATTCTCAAAATAGAGTCGGGAGCAAGAGGCACCTGACGAAGCCTGCAGGAATGGGCAGAGGGGACTTTTACGAAACTCCTCGGAATCGTTTTGGTTCCCCCCAATGACACCGTAATCGGTGATGCGAATAACTCCGGTAAGCTTCGTCGCTCTAGTGTGTAATTCTTTTACCACCTTTAGTCGCCAAGACTGTTGCTGAGGCAGCCGTCTTCCGCAGCGGAAATGCTTTAGAGCGGAGTATCCCTTCGTCGCAGGATTCCGCGGCACCTAAAGCTCGCTTGAGCATCAACATTATTTCTCGGGGAACGGATAAATACTTACTGATAATAATTATATTCTGATATATTCCACCATCACGATTATACCCCGAGAGGTCACTCTCAGGGGGATGGATCGAGAATGGTCTCACGTGTAGGTGCCTCGGATCGACCCCGCCCCATGGCTCCATAGTCAAAATCATCCGAATAGCCTTACATGGGCGAACGGATGAACTTCATTGCCCTCTCAAACAGCCGGATAGGTCACAAGGGTGATTTGATTCAGAGAACTGACTTCGCTTCTCAGGCCTCGGACTCCCAATCTCCAAAGAACATGGTTACTCGAGGACACCAGTGGCTTCTCACGAGCCGCGCGATATTTCTTTCTCCGGAAGACTCCTAACAAGCTCTCTGAATTCTCTCGTCAGGTGGAAGAGTTCTTCACATCGAACTGGGGATCCTGCGAACCCTTGAAGAACCCACTCGTTCTTCCGGAGATCAGTGATGCCTCGACATGGGAACGTTGCAGGGCTCATATCCCCATCTCTCCTGAGCAGGTCGAGGAGGCGCTACCCAATCTGAGCAGGTAGCGTGAAAAACAAATCTGGTTCGGACTCTATGTCACGATCCAAAGCTGAATGTGAAGACGTATATGTAGCTGAGATTTCTCTGATCCTCGCCCCGAAAGCATGACCTGAGAGGAGCGCTAAGTCTTCATTTAAATATCAGGTGTATGCTGAAGGTCATCGGCTGGGTGCGACCCAACGGCAACATGAACCTGAGCAAGTACATGGATTACCTCTCTCAAGCCGGGCTCGACGGAAAGACCCTTGAGCTCACCAAGGTAAGAGTTCCCTATCATTCAAGTTGCGATTTCCTTCTTCTCGTCAGGTATGCAAGCAGGACTCTGCGGATGTATTAGGCATGGCAGCCTTCGAATACGAGGATTCGCTTGACACTGAAAACTCATGAATTTTTCCCAGATCGCCCACGAGAAGTGCTCTTCCCGCGCCTTCAGTCAAGCTGCCAACGACTACAAGGAGCAGGACAAGATCTACGTCGAATGCATCTTCCGACACTTCGACAAGACCTGCCCTCCTAACTTCCAGGTAATTCACTACGAAACTCCGTAGCCTAACGTCATGCTTCTGCTTGGGGAAATCCCGAACCGAAAAGCCGGAGAAGCAGGCCGACTGAATATCGATGTTTTTTCTCTCCAGGCTGCCGTGAAACAAGGTTACATCGTCGGGATCACCCAAATTTCCTTCGTGCCCCGCTACGATGAAGTTGACGAAGCCGGCCCTGTGGAGGAAGATGCTGAACCACAGCAGACTCAACAGGAGGATTCCAACAGCTCGATCAAAGACTCAGACGCACAGTAAATCTAAGTCAGGAAGGCTGAGAACGCTGGCGAGAACGCGAGCATTGGCGTCTGACGAGGACGCGAACGAGATTTTTTTTGTCATGCATGCGAGCGGAGAACTTCATCTTTGTATAAAAGCAAAACCTGTTTTCACAACGCACCTTCTCGAGCGGACCCCTGAACCAGGACTCGAGCATGGGAAATCGTTTCGTCAGAACGACCTGACTAAATTCCCCATCGGTATCTCTGGGGACATACTGAGGATTCCCCATTCTGAGGCTGGATTCTTGGGATCACGCATCAAACATTATATGCACCTCTATTTCGAATCGAACCTAGCGAGTCTGTGCGAGTCCGCGCGAAATGGTGACCTTTCAAAGAGACCTGTGATACGGTTTATGAGGAAAAAACAACATTCACATTGTACATACTTTGCACCACGCAAAACTCATCATCGCTTGCTTAGTACCAAATATCCTCATCGGGCTGTTTTTTTAAATTCCATACCCATTCCTCGAGGTGTAGCCCTCCGCGAGTGGCATTCCCTCGAGGAGATGAAGTTCCCGTTCCATCCGGAAGGATCCGGAGGGTGTATTGATGAGGACGCGAATTCTTGGAGATTCTCAACAATAAAGTACGCAAGCGGACTGGCTTTGTGTTGCACGAAAGATGACTTCCCTCATTTTTATGCTGTTGCTGCCCTTCAGTTTCACGCCATACTGCCTCTGGGATAATGGGTGAAGCTCTCCGTAGATCGATTGGAACACTGGCTCGACTGCGACGTTGAACGAGGTTGCACAGAATCTCGATTTAGGCTCGCAACGCTGACACCCTCGCAGCTAAGAGATGTAGGGCGAGAAGCAATCTTCCAGCTAGCACCATGGATTTAAGGATTCAATCCTCAGTACAGCGACATCTTAGGGAATCAATGTCGTCCGGATTCTCCAGGAATAGCTTGACAATCCGATGGATCCGCTTTGCAATTTAGAAAAGCCAAATTTTTCAGAACCCACTGAAAGTCTAGGCCCTGTCATACGGATTTCCGATCAAGGCTTTAGAGTAGTTCGGACATTTGCGGAAAGGCGGTGTTCTCCGGAGCATCGACGACGAGAGACCTTCGAATGAAGGGATCCTTGCTGTGATCGGAATTCAGTGCATCTGGCCGGGCTCTGGGATTCAGCCATGAAGCATGACGTAGGATACCGATTCACCGTCGCCTCGCAAGCTAGGCTTCTTGCAAATTGATTCACTCGAATACGCGGGCTCGGAGTCTGAATGTCTATCCGCGGATTGCTATGCCGAAATACCGTCAATGTTTGAGGCGATCCCGAGAATGCTTTTATAAATGAGTCAGGCTGAATTCAGACGAGTCGGTACCGAAGCGCGAGCGCTGCTTTGTGAGCGTGAGACAAGCTTAGGAGGAAAACAGTACAGGTCTCCACGACACATGGGAAGCGCGCACACTTCACTCGACCTGAGGGCTACTCGAACGAGCTCCGGAGAGCATCCAACACAAGGCTGGATGATCCGGAGCATGGAATTCTTTGTGATCCCGGTGAGGAATCGGGAACCTCTGAGCAGCTCTCAAGTTTATTGAAGCCACTAAGAGTCACGGAAACCCTAGAAGCGAGTTTAAGTCAAGGATCAGGAAACGCGGTACATGGGGGGGGGCGAATTCAAAAAGAAGACCTTCCTGTGTCCGTGCGGTTCCTGAATCGAATATCTGACTCCACCTTCAGGCGTTACGACTGGCCTTGCTCCAAGGGGCGAAGGCTCGACCTTTTCTCGCCATTGGGAGAGTTGCATAAATCATTCCTTGAGCGCTCCTGTGTTCGTCGGACTCCATACTAGGAATGGATTTCATGCCGACTTCAGCGCACTTTCATCGGAGACGGTCTAGAATAGAGAACGCTGGGGGTTGCATCCGAAGATACAACCCGGGGAGAACCCAGAGCAGCATCACATGAACTTCAGAATTTGGTGGAGAATTCCCCGCGACACTAGCATTCCGATGGGAATGCGTGTGCCGTGCTGTCTCCCCGCGAACAGTATCCGGCACAGGCGTAGAGAGCTTGACTGTGGAGCTTCGCTGAGCCATGTCGATGAATCCCGAGTATGGCAGGGCCTCGAGAACCGTGGGACGCGTTCTCCCGAAAGCTGACACTCTGGAACACGGTATTCGCTGGGCGCTGAATCAAGATCAATGGGCACAGGTAGTTCTGATGATAGCACGACGCTCGAAACGAGTCGGAATGCCCGGTTGCGAGCTCCTCGACACGGTGGAAAAATCGTCTCGTGGCGGATCTCGTCCGATTCGCCTCCCCATGCCATGAGCAGAGCCGAGTTTTATAGATGTGCTACGGACGTATCCCGATCGCGGTGGATGGGTGCCCACGAAGATTTTCCGACGCGTGGAGAGACGTCCTGTTTTCCTTTTCTGTCATCCATCGATTCCATTCCCCTCCCTCTGGACGGACTCCCGAAGGTGGCTCTGAGCTTCTTTGCGGAGAAGCTTTGGATGAGGATATGATCAAGCCTCTCCTGATCTAAATCACCAGTCTCATCGCGAACAGCGTAATGTGAGATTGTGGGTGTTTCGAGCGACCATTCCATCCGGTGGCTCGACTCGCTCGCGTCCGCGCTCGACAGCATTTGTAGTATCGGCCAAGACACGTGAAAATGTTTGTGCCCGGTTTCGTCGCCGACCCGAGATGTTTGGGATGTTTGCACCTCCACGGGCCACAAGTCATCACCATGCCGCCATACCTCGATCCGGTGCACGGGTACTATCATAACCCGTCGATTCCCAGTCTCCAACCACCACCGAAGCCGGTACGATCTTTTAGGAGACCTTCCCAGCTGATTCCACCACCGTACGGTCATCACCTATCGCGGCTTTCTAGATCGTCCAGCCGTGCAAGTTTCTCGAGTGCTACGAGTCAGATCGCCGAACCACCCTCCCCCAAAGGAAAGCTGCCGGAACTTCCGCGGTCGATATCTCCGAGACAGACATCGATGACCGAGTCAATCAGGTTAGAACAGCGAAGACGATCTGTGACCTTTGGGGAGCTTCCAACGGAGATCCAGAGACGTATACGCTCGGACTCGTCGTTGCCCTCGTTGAAGATCGTAGAACAGTCCGACATCCTCAAAGCCAGCAAGGACAAAGCGAGAGACGTCCGCGACGAAGAAATTCAGTGCAATCTGATGACGGAGAGGATCGTTCCTAAGAAGCGGCCCGTACACAGAATAAGATTGGGCAGACTTCTGATGTCGGCTCGTTCTCCAAGGTTTTTCCGAAAGAACATTCCGGAAGGCGTCGTTCTCCAAGCGGGTGAGTTCTTCCGCTTCCTCTTCGGGAAGTGTTGCCACAAACGCTGAGAATAGGCTTTGTCGCGGGGTAGATACGAGAGAGAACTTCGAATGAGACCGTACATCGGTCACGGCGTCGACATGATCAAAGCCCATCGAGAAACTGTGATTGTGGCAGAGCAGAATGAGGCGTTCAGAAGGTCCCATCAAACTTTTGATGGAATGAGGGAGGCAGCTCCAACAAAACGATGCGGTCACACATAGCTGCGCATGTAGGTCGGCGGCGCGAGCTTCGAGCTGATCAAGTCTCAGGACGTGAAGATGCATTTCTGGGTGCGGCTCGAGAGCCGGTCTGTGTTTCTCTTTTTCCTTTCTTCACTCTTTCTCCTTGTCTGCCTCCGTCATAATGAATCCAACTCACGGTTGACTCTTTCTGAGTCCAACAAAAGCGTTTCGCTCGATGTGTCTCGAAGAACAGCTCTACGGAATCAAAGAGCTCGCCGACTCATTATATGGTGGCGCGAGGGGACTGCCTGGAGATCCGCAAGGACGTGGCGAAAGTGAAAACAGCGACCGATACGAATAAGCCGAGAGACCAACGGATTCCCAACTAACGAATTAAATAGATGATGAGCTCCGAAGACAGTTCAATCGAGCTCCGCTAATTGGCAGTGGGAGTGTTTATTAGCACTCCGTCAGTCAGTGATCGATTGAGTGAAAACATATTCTACAAAAATGTTCGGTATTGGAGTTTAAGTCGATAGAAGCATTTTCGCCCTGCGACCCTTGACGATAATGGACCGAAAACCTTGTCCGCGCGTCAGGACTCCGCTGTGCCGGGGTACCACTCGCTCCATCCCCTCCGAGTCAATTCGGTAAAGTTATCTCTGATTAAGGCCAACGCCGCCGACAGCTTTCAATGGCATAAGTTCTCTTTGTGAGAGACGTTTGGGTTGCATAACTCCGTCTTCCAACATGGCGGCGCTCAGAACCGCTTGTCGCTTTCTGACCCGGGTCAGTGTTTGTGAGTGTCTCTGCCACAGAGTTTCTGCCGGTTTCCCGATGTTGCTCCGAAAATGTTGAAGTTCCTGCGTACGCGAGCGTCCTCCGCTGACACTTCGCCAGTGAATACCTTGACGAGGTCGGAGTCTTTGCGGAGCTGCTCGATAAACCTCAACTACAGTTCAGTGTACGCCGACGACGATCTCAATGAAGAACTCGATGGATTGGCATCCAGCGCGTTGTCGACAGACAACAGAACAGCTCTCGATCCGATAGCTTCACTACTAGACGACCCCAGTGAGGCGACCGCGGATCCCGTCCTGTCCGCTGAGGAACCGGGGAATTATCTTCCTCATGACGAAGATAACTCGATCAACGTCCCCTCATCTCTAGACTCGGATAAGGCTAGTCACTACGAGCCTTGCAAGTGTTGCATGCCGGAGACCCCCCAGCCCGAATCACTCAAGTCCACGAGCGGTTCTGATGACGTGCCGCGGGTGGTCGATATTCTGTCAAAATTCGAACCCTTAAAGGCCCCCGTGGAGTTTCGCGACGAAGCATCCGAAGTTGAGTACGCGAAAGTCACGAAACGTAAGTCCAAGGCTCTAGACGACGTTCACCTGACGAGCGAAAAACGCCGGAGCCACCGACTGACGAAATCTCGGAGTTCTCGGAGGATGCCCGCGGCTGACGAGCCCTGCCCGCAACTTTTCTGTGATATCGCTGACCCTGGACTTCTCCGTAAAGGAGGACGACAGATCTACTTGAAACGTAGCGCAACCACGGTCTCAGAGAGAAAATCCTCTTCTTCATCGGACCCGCTTAGCTCGCGACGAGGTTCAAGAAGTTTCAGATGCCCCGTGACCAAGAATCTCCAGCGATTAGGTGGGATGAGACCGCCCTCTCCTCCGCCACGTCGAGACTCGCGGCATCGAGATTCCGCTCTCGAGTCGCCGAGTTTCGGTGAAAAAATCGAGGCACCCGGGGGGTCGAGTAGCTCGGACTCGGATTCTGCATCCAAGAAGACGACGTTTTCCCCCCCGAGGAGCCTCAAAGAAGAGGACCTGTGCCCGGAACGAGGGTCGTCTTTGCGAAGGTCACTCCTCGAGAAACTTCAGCAACGCTCGATGGCTCTAAATAGAACGAATTCCTTTGTAGTTCTCCAGTCAGCCTCTACAAGAGAACCAGCGGACGGTGAAGACTCCATGGTTCCGATGCAGTCCCGCGACTCGTCCTGGGCTTGCCCTGGGATAGAGAAGGGAGAAGCCGAAATTCCGATAAAATCGGAGGATGTCATCGACGCGCGCCAAGATAATCCGATCAGCGGAGGAGAGGAAGATGACGAATATGTTTGCGAATGCCACTTCAATCCAGACTTCGTGGATTCCGAAAAAGTGACTGAGGTCCCCGGGAAACGGCGGTCGAAAGACTCCTCGAGGAAAAGGCGGGCAAAAAACAAACAGAAGAAGAAGGCTTCGAAGAAGATTCTCCAACAGAAAAGAGACTCTGAAAAAGCGCGAGATTTGGGAGTCTCTTGTCGTGACGATAAGCATCGAAAACGGCATGGAGGGTACTTCAGTGAACTCCGGCACTTTTTCAAGGATCATCGGCCGGATAATTCTGGGAAAGTCGCTCCTGGAACACTCGTTGGACCATCGGACTCTTTGAACAGCACTGAGAACGTCGACTGCGACGCTCGATCGATGATGATATCGATAATGCGAAAGAACGGACTTGTGGATTCTAGTTCGCCGGAAACTTGTGATAGGAAGCCTTTCAATAACTTGAGTCTTCTACGAGTCAGTCCTTATGGAAAGGGGGGAGTGCTCCAATTATCTTTACGTCCTCGACCTCTGAGTCCGGATCAAGCCGGGGAATTCGAAAAGTTATACTCGTCATCCGGTGAGTTGCGGTCGATTGCTAGCTCTCGAAAAACACCAGAACAACAAGGAAGGAGGGATGATTCTGTCGATAGAGAAGGATAATTTAGTTCGAACAATAACAGCCGGATCCCTTTCCACGGAATATTTGTTCGTCGATTTGTTTTGCGCCGGTTCACCATCGCTGATTTACTAGGCGCTTTTGACGAGAGTAGTCTCACTTGAGCGAATGCGCGCTGGCATTCACGCCCGCTTCCCGGATAACGGCAGCCGATTCTTACGTGAGAACGATTACGCGAGAATCTTCGATCACTGATTTTCGTGCTTTCCTCTCACTCAAGCGATGAGGCACTACTGGATTAAGGCAGTGAAAAGAATAGATATCATCCAAGGGGCTGGTTACATTGTCGCGGGACGCGATCGATCCCCATCTGGGCCCGATCGTCGCATGGACCGTTCGATTGAGTCATCTGGTGTAATTGACGCTCCATCACGTGAATTCCGTGGATCTGGCGGCCAATCTCGATTCGAATCGATGCGCGGCTCGTAGCATCATAAAAGAACTATTGCGGTAGTTTGCGGTTAGAAGCGGTCGATCGTCGGACTCCTGATTCTCCGTTTTGAGGGAAGACCGCTGGACGGCAACCTTGTACGTTTGGATATTTTCCGCGAGTCGGAGGATGTTCCGAGAATCATGGAACGAGAATGTGGGCGTTCAACCTCTTAATGATATTTTTTGTGCGTCCGTCATCGAGCACAGATCAAATTCGACGAGATCGGACTACCTGCTATCGAGCAAAGATCGTCGAGCCAAGAGATGTCGCTTCAACTGATCACACACCCCGGAGTGAAGTCATCGATCGAATCATGGAAGATTTTCCACCGTTTACGTTGCCTTCATTCAAATTGATGACTATGATTGAGAAGTACCAAGGATGTACATCTAGCTGCCTCGTCTCGAGGAAGGTTTTCGGAGGCGAATCTGGAGAGTACAAGTGAAACAAAAACGCAGAGATTTATTTTCACGGGATGCGCGGATGAGAATCGATGAGAAATTGATGTTACCTGATCCAGAGAGGAGCTCGAGTCCAGGAATCATCGCAGTCCCTCTTTTCGTGCCGCCTTGGTTTCCGTATGATTTGAGCTTTGGACCGCAAACAATTGCACAATCCTCCACTGCGGCTCTTACACAAACAGGACTTGCTGAGAAATCGCATGACTACCAAAATGACTGTGTGAGCTTGCCTTCTGAAGCATCTTGACAGCGATCTAAGAAGCTGCAATTCACAGAAGCAAACGCCTTTTCATGCCTGGCTCCTCCTTCATCCCGATACTGGATGACTCTATCCATCAGTCGAGTGTAAGGACAGATTCTAGCCTTCCCATCGGCGTGGCGGAGCCCTCTCAGGAGTGAGGATCCCTCAGATGCTGCAGTTCAAGAGCCTATGTATCGATGAAATTCTTCGGTCATCCGTGGCGTATCGATATCTTGGAAGAATCATACGTTTGATTTATTGCTGTATTCAGAAATTACTGTCGATTTTACACGTCGATAGGAGCTGATCCGTTAGATCGGGATCCCTGTACACGGAACGAACAAGCGCATTGTTCTCGGTGCTCCCCAGGACCACGAATGAGCCCCTTGGTTAATGTTGTTGACACGAGCCCTATGGGATGATCATGGAAGGACATGGATCGTCTATTGTATCTGCGGACGTGTTTGTTAATTGAAGAGACCGGAAGAAAAATATTCTATTAGAAATAGAGAAGTCGAGGGGAAGGTTCGAAGATTTTCACGTTGGCGGCCCCGACTGGAGCCTCTCAGTCAGTCGTGGAAGAGTTTCCTCTTCAGTGAGTTTCGTACAGGAACTAATAATAGCGGATTGTGTACAGATTTGGTTCAGTGAGCGGAGGCATCTGACAGTTCACTTGTCCGACTTCGACTGATCGTTGTTGGAACAAGCTCCACAATCGAGACAGAAACGTGAGCTGCTGCCCCTTCTCGTAGAACGTGCCCAAGAGAGTTCAAGACTTCATCGGAAAACTCCGAAATTAGATGAATGTGAATGATATACGTCGGATGATGAGATTTCGGCAACAAGCCTGTAACTTTGAGCTTGAGTTGCGAGGCAATCGAAGTCACTCCGTGACATTGCGTCTACTGCGTGCTATTCTGCAGAGGCTTTTGAACGAATTTTTCGTTCTGGCACAGCTCGTGCAGCGGAGCGTCTCGTGATCTTCCGCAGTGAAAGGGCCGTCAATAGGGTCCTTATATCAGCCTATTATCACAGGGCGATCCAAATGTATCTTTCATAACGGCAGAAACCTTGCGTCGCGTCGTCAGTCTCCCGCATCGTTTGTGCCTCCGATGATCACGGGCTCTTGAGATTTCATGTGATGTCACACGCGCGTATCAATTTTGCTTTGGATTGGGTCGCAGCGTTTGAATGAGAACCTCCCCACTCCTTATCTACTCCCTTGGAGGGAATGAGGGATACGGAACTTGAGTGATTCTCTCCAGGGAAGATGAACGCCTCTCAGAATGGGACCCATAGTCCCGAGAGATTCGGAGTGCCGATCTACGATCAGCTCACCGATCAGAGAGGGGTGCTCATAACGTGTGGATTTTCTGACCGCATCGACGTCGTCCTCCGCGGAACGTCGCTCTGTCAAATCAGGTAGCTTCATGATTTCCGCGGGGGACAAGCATCCGTCTCCGCCAGATATTTCGTGGTTCCCTCTCTCCAGACAGATGCTAGAGTATGCTGTCCCGATCAATGTCAAGGGACAACCCGTGCCGGTACTCGAAAAATATCCGACGGATCATCGAAGGGCATTTCTCGAGGGGAATCCGGAGCAACGTCTTTTCAGCGAACCGCCTTCGTAGCGATAAACAAACAGACGGGATGCGAATCGCAGGCGAACACTCCACAACGACTTCAGCCGAAATTATCAGAGAAATGACAAACAGCCTGAGTCGATGCATGTTTGTGATGTAAGTGGAGTGGACGCCGGCGCCATGGTATGTCGAGCGCCCTCGGAGAACTCTGGCAATTATACCGAGCGTGGGTTTCTCGTTTACCGTGACGGCGTGTAAGATGCCGACATTGAATTGGGGCGGAACGCCGGACAGCCTTCGCAGCGGTCCATGGGACTGAGAGAGGCGATTGAGCAGTAGCTTAAGACCGGTATTCCGATCAACGATAGAATGAGCCACTGTTGTTTGGAATCAAATGTAACAGGACAGAGCCTAGTTGCGCGATCCCATCTCATCTTAGTTAGAGTTAACATCGACCGGCGGAGTGCTCGGGCTTCCAATCTCCCCGCACTTGAGGCGCAGATTTGCATCGGCGCTGACTCGTGCATGTGCTCGCTGGCTCGACTCACTGATCGACCGGATGCTTCCTGCGTGGAGACTGCTGGGATCCTGCAGGAGCTGAGGGTCTTTCCAGTCTTCAGGTGGATGCCGGACGGCAGAGTACTCGAGCCTCGAACCGATCTGTGAACTCGACTGAGCGCGAGTTTCGGCGTACGAATCTCAAAGGTCTGGGAAGAGCTCTAATACATTGCCATCGTTTCACCTTTATGACATGCTGCGGAAAATTACGGCAGGAGAGCGCCTCGGTGCGGGCGGCTGCCTAGACTCGTCCGAGAGCGATTCCGACGGAAATCATATCATCGAGGCTTCGTTGAAGATCTGAACGGCTTCAGAAACGAAATTTTCGTCGAGGGCCTCAGGAACGCCACCAAACAAGCCAGAGTCAAGCCCAGGGGCAGGAAAACGGCTCCGAAAATAGAGAGGAGGCGAAATCAGTGTCTAGGAAAACATAGCGAATCGCACCGACAGCCGGGGAGAGGGGACCGAAGAAAGGGTCCACGAACAGAAGGCGCGGTGGTCAGACTCACTTCGTCGATTGAGCAGCGGACTGAGCGATTCCGCGCGCAGTTTCAAGTGAAAACGCTGATAAAGCAGTGCGTTCCGACGATTGCTCTAGCTCCTAAAAGGTTGTGCTCGCGCAGTATGTGCCCCGATGAACAAATCTGTGATTCACGCAATTTATGAATTTCCGATCACCCCGGATATTTTCCGAGCTGTAGTTCCTAGTTCGAATTCCAATTTCTGTTCCTTCGACCGCATTATCCCTTAGCGATAAGCGCTCGATGACCGTTGCGTGGCGAGAAACTCACGATTAGGGCAGCGCTGTCCTCGGTCATTTTACTTTGGATTGGTGCTCGGATCTTTGTTGTCGGATACGAAGCATGATGATGTGTCTGAGATGGTGAACCCCGAAGATAGTATCGCGTCTCGTCAATGCTTCTCCAGTACTGTCTGGTGCCCAGTCGGCGCTGCCTTGTGAGCAGTGCGCGTAAACCGACTCTCAACGATTTTCTTATTCTGACGAATCGGTGTGTGTTCGGAAAGACCGTTCTGCCCGATGTTTGTGCGCGTACGCGCAGAAAACCACCTGTCAGCCCGTAATCGTTCCGCGAACGTACGGTGAACCCTTTTCAAATATGCGTTCTTCGGCTCACAATTTTCTGTCTTCGGAAGAGCTCCCTGACGGGATGGAGTGCCGGTAGGCTTTGGGATCCTGTCCTTCCTCCGGAGAAACCGAAAATTTCGCATCTGGATGACAGCGTTATTCGAGTTTTGACCGAGTCGTGCCTCGATCTCGAAAGTATTCCGGGTTTGGAACATAGGAACAAAAAAATCGTCAGAGAACTCATATCGAGAAAATTTCCGCGACCTCTCACAATCCAACTTCCTGCAGTGGTGCTCAACAATCTATTTGGAAGTGAATATTTTGGATACGAATTCAGAAGGAAATCGCTGGCGGAGTCCCCGTCCAGAACCGGTGAGTTCCTCCTCCGAAATCCTCATATGATACTTAGATCTGCGATCTTCATTCCTCTGGGAGTTGTTTCCGAAAATTCTGGGGAATCGTCTTTCCTGGAAAATTTTCGCTGCCGATAGCAAGACCCGACGTCGCGAGGTTATCCGCTGAAGATCGCCCGAAGCGTCGCCTTCGGAACCGCTGCGGGAAAAAGTAAATACGACGACAGGGGACATTTTTTCCACTTTCACTGAGCTCGTTGCGACAATGGTGCCGTAAGCGACACGAAAGATGCGTTTGGGATACAGCGCTCGTCTTTCATCGTTTTGGAATGAGTTCTGTTTGATTATCGCCGCGGATATGGAGACTTACAGTAGCGGTCCCTCGACTGCGAGAGAAAGTCTATGAAGCCGCGCTCCTACGAAGCTCCCGAGAACTCTTCCACCTATTTATTTATGGATAAATATTTCATAGAAAGATGAATCGAGGAGGAAACGCATGCAACACATGACTCTCAGCGCTCGGGTTCGACGGTAGTCTCCCGATTGTCCCTCGATAATGTCTTTCGGAGAAGGGGCTCAAAGTTCTTGGTGACTTGGTAGTTTTTCGAGGATGGTAATTTCTCGGAAGATCGGAATCGTACAGCTGAAGTTGCTCTCTCCTGTCGGCGATTCGCGATTCGCCCTCTTGAGGACATGCCACACGGTCTTGCTTCATGGGTGACCGGACCACAGGGACTCCATGACGGTCATGATGAACTCCCAGATGAACGAGGACGGGACTTGGCCGAACCTGCGGGAATCCAGAATTGTCAGTGGAGACCTCGCGAAATTTGAGATGCGAACAGAGACAAGAAGTTTCTTGATATTGTAGGCTCGACGTGGGGGCATTTGAGAATGAGAGATCAAAGGAGGAGCGAGCTCTGCCGGACCCTCGTTTCCCTAACCGGGACGACTGTTTCCGGCTCCGAACCGCTTTCTCGCAAAGTTCGGCTTCCAAACGCTTTCAAAAATCAAGCATCTCGTCAGATCGCATCGGCTCGACGCGCGGACGAAGCGCGACCAGACGTGAAGATGTGTGTGGCATGGAAAGATACTTCACGATTGACGGGAACGCGAAAAGAGAACTCAGCATTTTCACACCCTCACCGCCCCTTGACCGTCAAAACGCCTCCGAAGGTGCCCGGCGATCTTAATCTCGCCGAATCATTTTGTCGGCTCGATTCGATACGAATCACGTCTGACTGAGCCGGATTCATGGAGACACGTAACATCTAACATCGCAGAGGGGGGCTTACACAACTTCATTCTTGATGAATTTTCCTTCGGGACGGACACTCAACACACAAGTTTGTGGGCAATAAAGATCCTTCGCCGTTGGTTCCGCGCGCTGTTCTAAGTTTCCATTTTCCGGCTTCCCGATCCGGATTCGCGCATCTCGACGGTAGCCAGTGACACTCCTTTCCAAATCATTAAAGCGGTGATTCGGTATCCAATCGATTCGGAAGTCGGCTGGAAATTGTTTGAGACAAAGATCACGGAGCTTTCCCCTGGACTAGCTCCCGACCGACGTAGTCCGCGGATGGAAATCCTATGAGAAAAATGTATCTGCTACTATGGACAAAACCCCCATTGTTGCTCTGATCCCGTCGGTTTTTATTATCATCCGTCGCGAGGCTCCTCCATTGATCCGTCGCTGTCGAAGACCGCTGCGACCGTGTGTTGATCTGCGAATGTGATCGTTTCACTGCGGAGCATTACATCACGGGTGTTACCAACTGCTTTCATGTGATGATTCGTTTGTGTCTGTTGCGGAGAGATAAAGGGGTTTGATTCTCATTATTCTTATCTCCCACTGTATGTCGGTCATATATTGGTTTAGACACCGACGATCACAGCTTTTCAATTTGGGCACCGACATCGAAATTTTATGGCAAAATCCATCGGTCGAAGCTTGGCTGTTGACATGAAGTCTCTTCTCTCGGCTCTTCCGAATATTATGGATAACTGACCGAGTCGACTCGCCTGGCGTCTCACTGTCGGAAGCGTCGCCCGTCCCGACTCCGTGGCTTATTGAGGACAGGCGGGATCGGAACGAGGAAGCGAACATAGAAGTCACCGAAGCAATCAAAAATGTCAAAGCTTGTTCAGTGAATGAACGCTTAGCAAAAACATTTTCAGGGGACCCATCGCGAGTCGAACTTCACGTTATTATTTTTTGTCATCATTTCGAAACAAGTCTCCCAACGTGGCCGACTGATATGAAGTCGAAACGACCTCAGTGCGTCGACCTTTCCGCTCAACGGTATCCAACGCTGACCCTTCGAGTAACTTATGAGAATGAACCTGAGAAGATCTTAGCGAGAAAACGGCTCCCCGGCAGAGCTCCGGGCGATGAATGAATCGCAAAGCCGAGAAAATATCAACGCTAGCTAAGAGCTGAAAGGGATTATAGCTCCGACAAATCCGCCGAAAGTCTTCACCTGATTCCGGGAGGAACTTCTCCGTTTTAAGCGCCGCATGTCCGGTAAACGGAAACGCTGTTGGGTGAAGGTCGTCTCGGGTGGGTCCTCCAAAGAGAATTATATCTGGAGAATGATGACCAAAATTGCTCCGTCTGCCTCGAAGTACAGTTGAACGGTGAACAAGAACCGTGCCGAGTACCTAGTCCCAGCTTCGCCCGTCTATCCTTGACGCGACGACGCCGACGTAGCTCTAAAGATGACCACCCAAGCATCACCACGCGATGACCTACCACACGGAGCACCGATCATACGATAAGGTCTCCACGGAGTGGCGAGATATTTTTGTTAGTCCATCCGGCGATTTCACTGTCATGAAGGAGAAAACCTCTCGACGTATTTGCACCATTAGCCTTCGGATTTGCGTTTTCCCCCAATCGTTGGCTCTTCTGAAAATCACTTCGAGTCTCTCAGTTAAGTATTGAAGGTGAAGGCTGGATATTTACGACTCCGAGAGGGATCCCTCTTGAGAAGTTGGAAACGAAGGCTTGTGGCGAATTCATGACCCTCCGTGGCTCGAACGGGGAAGCGGAAAGATATGCGAAATTTGGAATCTTCGGCATGAGTAAGATCGAGAAGGACGTCGCGTTCCCCATCGGACCTGGTGCTTCAATTTCTCCCGATGGATGACCACTCCTTGTCAAGTGGAGCTCCTCGACTGTTTATTTTGTGGCGTATTTCCTCGTTTCTGTTTATGGGGTCCCTCGCAGTGGACTATCGCAAGGCAATGCCTGTGCTGAAAGAGCATCAATCGTAGTGAAGGGTCGGAGCGGAGAGTTCGTAATATTATCGTTTGCCGGCGGATGCGCATGGAGGTTCCGCATGATATTCAACTGTCGATATTCTGTTCCCGGCAATTCGTAGCGGCTCAATATTTTAGTCAGAGACGCACCGGTGCAGACGAAGATGTCAGTTCTCCTCGCAAGGCGAATCATGGCACCTCGATTTCCTGCGTGAATTTCCCCCATTCGTACCGGTATATCCTAGCAGCTGGAGGAGGAAGTGTTTAGCGTAAACAGCAATCGCTTGAAGGTCTCAATGCAGATATCGACAGGCGGCGCTTTTGGTTTCGCGGATTTCTGGCGGGCGTCGAGTCGTGTGGTAGGTAACCCAGGTGAACCCCGTCTTTAAAGTCTCGAATTGCGAGGCAAAAAGCGACGAGCCCGATGCGGGGTGGGATGGAGGAATATGAAATCAAATTCCATCGCAGAGCAATCAGTCGAATGAGAGAATCGATAACGATCTTGTATTCGTCTGGGAATCGTGAGGAAGAGCTCTCTGGATGACTGCCCAACGCATCGACCAAAAAGTTGGAAACATCGAAGCGCGAAGCTGTAATTCAGTCAGATGATGTCGGGCTTCAGTCGGAATGAAACTCTCGATTGGGGCGTTGCGGGACGGATGGGCTGGGCAGCACTCGAAAATCGGATAGCGAGCTGCGGAAAATTATTAGATTATGCAAATAGGATTTTTCCAGTCTAGTTTCCGAGTAGAGCTCCCCAGGCGCGAGCTGCTACGTTTACTGCGGTGGTGCGATTATTGGGAGATACGACATCAAAAGAGCCAATAATGTTTATTTGGTATAAACTATTTTGTATTGCGAGTTTTTCGCATTTCTTCGCGACAACTCACAGCTCTCAACGGAGAGAGGGGCAGACTAGGGGACGCCCGTAAAGAGATTAGAAGCCTCGCTTACGGGTTCAAGCGATGGAGAATTTAGGAGCAAGGAAGCAGAGGTGAAAAAGAGAGAATCGAAGATGACTCGACGGTAGCCCTTTGAGAAAGCGGGAGAAAATCAAAGTTGATCGCTCGACCATCGGAAATAGATCGTTCATATATCGATAGAACATAGATCCAAACCGACGGAATGACCTGGGAATGACTTTCGCACACGCGAGCCGACTGCGACACGGGAACTTCAGATGGCTCCTCACATGTTCCCTCGAAGATGCACCGAATATATTTCTGTATCATTCTGTCGAAGTGTCGACACTTCGCCAATGGATCGGTTCCCGAAAGCGTCTCAGGTCAACGGCTCCTCTAGAAAAATTTCAGTTCAACTCGCGAGTTGTTTCTTCCTTTCTTCGGTTTCTAAAACAAAAAAGGGTACGCCGCAAAAAAAATCCGGCTGACCGCCGACGTGGATCCGTTTTTTCAAGAACGGAAAAATTACGGCGAAGCCTCGTCCGAACACTGTTCCGCCGCGAACAATTAACGATTTGTCCTCTCATGCCAACAAAAAAGTCAAAGACCCAGAGGAAGTACATATCATTGAATCAAAAAATTTACCTCGCAATCGCGCCATGAGGAGAGGCACATGAATCACATGCGTAATCTCGGGAGGGATATTCCGTTGCAATGAATTCGCGAATAACCAGCTTATAATGATGTCAACTCGCCCGGTAGCATTCTGTGTCATCATCCATCGTTCAAGTCGGTACTGATGACTGCCAACTAACTGTTAGCCGACCTGAATGATCGTTCCCCAATCCGCGCAGACGAGGTATACGTAATTCACGAATTACACAGACGACCTGCGGCTCTTTAGCCGCAGGCGCCTGGTTGCCGCCACGCTCATCCGTGGTGTTCGATCGATTTTCAGAAACGGGTCTTCTTGAAGGCGCGAAACGATTCAAACCCTTTTGATTCTGGGACAAGGATCCAATTCGATATCCCCGCGTCAGAAAACACTGGATCATATCAGGGGCCGGTCGCGCGTCCGTGAAAACTCCATCGTCATCGAGGATCACCGCGAGCAACCCCTCAGACCGCTGTGGCACAGCCACTGTCCGAAATACGGTTGAATCTACCGTAGTCTTCGAATCCCGTCGTGCAGACTGCAGAGACGAACCGATACGACGACCAAACAAGCCGCTAGCTGGGTAGTGATCTGGAAAAGTGACTGAAATCGACGCTTTCGGAGCACTGCAACGGTCGTATTCTTATTTTCGACCGAAAAGACGGATATTCTGTCTGACGCGTCTTCCTGTCGCTGCGGATGGCGATGGTCGAAGCCACAGTACCGCTTCACTGACATCAATCAGTTGAGACAATTTCGTTCGCGGTTTCTTCTCAATGCTTGCCCTGGCGGCACTCCGCCGAGAATCCGCTAAGGAACGGACTTCGTTTGCCGTTGCATATCCGTATGTGGGACCGAAATTTCGCTGGATCGGTTCAGGTTTCCTTTTGCGAGTCGGAGTCTGCCGATGCTGTGTACTCTCCGACAGAGGTCTGAGCACGGAACCCACCTCCAGGATTACTCAAGGAGATCATCGGAGGCATCCATCGGTTGCCGTCGTTTCTTGTGGGAACTCATCCTTATTGTTCATATCGAGAATCATAGTGGAACAAAATTCTGCTCCAAAAGATCTTCCGAATCGCGGCGGAGGATTCTCGAATCGAAGGTACCTATCTGTGACAGATTTCGCGAGAAGAAATGATAGCTCACATCCCGATGCTCCCACCCCTTTGCTTACTCTACCTTCCGAGAGATAGGTTTGCGGAAAAATGAGGAGAGAAAAAATGACATTTCAATAAGGAGGAGGGTAATCGTCGGCTATTTGGTGGAAACCACCGATCCACATTAAGCCGGGGCTTTCAAGAAGCCCCAAATTATGCCCCGCTATTGACCAATTCCCTCCGGGCACTGCCGACAGTTCTGAGCCCTTCTCGCTGACCGAGCTGCCTTACGTTCTCCTCGGATACAGCGTACCGTAGGTTGCCTTACCGGATATGCACTCATCTATCAATGAAAGAATTCATGAGATCCGATCACATGATCTCCGAGAAATACGGTTACCGTGGCGAATGAAGGAAGCGAGCACTGATCCTTTTGCGATAATGAATTCAGCAGTCTTCATCGCCCGTGGCGGCAGAGAATCATCAATCTGTCATTTCGCGATGACGAGATGCCAAGACCCTTGTTCCGAAAACGTTCAATGGAATCGTTTTTCTGCTGAGGAGTACCGAATGACGTCTGATAATAATCAACCCTGAATGGAGAGTAGATTCAGAACCCTCATCAATCCGAAGCTAACGGTGACGCCCGGTGGGAGAAAACGTGGGACATCGGAGCCGAAGAGATGAAGAAAGGAAGCGCTCCTGAACTATCGGACGAGCGATTGTTCCATGGTTCCGGGCACTTTGACACCCTGCGACGGTGAGAAGGGTATAGATGGAGGCAGTCGCCGATTTTGGTTGTTTCCGTGATTTCAACAAAAATCTGACTGCTGATCGGAACCCCGCTTGACGGCGATCGGGGATGGTCGAACACGGATTTCACTCGCGAGTTTTTTTCTCTCGTGGTTGAGTTTCCTCTGATGACGCCAGAGTGGATCGGTTCGGACCGCGCCAATTCCCGGCGCTGACATCTTGATGCAAGTGCGCCCGCAGGCGAAGCTCAGAATAGGAGCGGTCGTAAGCCCGAGTTCCGCTGATGCCACCCTTGAGTCTTCTCAAGAACCGACGCGCCGTTCGCACGCTCAGTCATTTTGAGCTTCAGATTATTTGATCAAGCTAGCGTCCAGGTGAATGGCACTCACTCAGAGTATTCCAAAGGGCTTTTCTTGCTCGATGGCTTGGCAATCGCGTTGTGAGATTCTGGAACCAGTGCTCACCAGGCCAGGCGAAGTATTTCTTTTTCACTAGAAGAGCTCGATGTCTCCATCGAATCCGAGCTGATCATACCAGGCGGTTTCCCGAATATCGAAGTGCCGTCAGGCTCTATGATATGCATCCAGGTCATGGCAGTCTTCAGGAAAGCTTGAGTGACCGTGAGCGCTCATCACTCCAAAGCTGAGGAGTTTGTCCTGAGGGATCGCGAAATGGTCGGTGGCAAGAGAATGGTCGCTGGTCTCTCCGCGTCCCGGGATGCTGCTCTCGATTATCGGAATGCCGGAGATCCCAGAGACGATCAGTGGTTCGAACTTTTTCCCTTGCCATACTCTCATCGATCTCTTGATCGGGAGACCTACTCACAATCAGATGTCGGAACTCCTCACATATGATGATTATGAAAGCATGCCTAACTGCTTCAGATCGACGAGCCCTGGGAGGAGTAGACCGTGCAGCTTCCCTGTTCATCGCCTGACCGATAGATATTTAATATCTATCAGTGATGTTGCCCAGATCTTTCGACAGCTAATCATATCGAGGACGAGCGTGAATGACTGTACCCCGAAATTACCTGCCCGGGACCGACACTTCATACACCGCACACAAGTTGCAGTCCCTCTCCTGCACTGAATGTCGACCTGTAGCTGAGACGGCTGCCCACTGCAGACCCAGGGTTTCGGCATTTGGGAATTCGCTCGAGAAAACAAGACTTCGGGCATAAGTCGATCCTGAGCGACGGACCATACATAAGTACAGCATTGACGGCTGATGGATCCGATGGTCCTCTCCAAATCGATTTTTGCTCCAAGACTGCCTCCGGATTCTTGATTCTCCCTCGGAGCTGGGGACATTTCCACAAAACTGTTGAACCATCACAGCTCTCCTGATGAGAAGGCGTTTGACGCCTTCACAGTGACATTCAAGGGAAAGCCCCTGCTTGCGTCTGCGACAAAGAAATCGTCAGCACAAAAGCTCGTAGAGCGAGAGTCTCACTTCGGCGATGCACTAATCACTCGTGAATGAGTGAGCGTGCCGGTGAGAGAGTGGGTAGGTAATTTTCATTCATTAGCGTTCCGTGCGCTCAAAAGAGCAGCCTGCTGGCAGACGGGTGTGTCAAGCCGCCCTGCCCCGCGCAGAGACATTCATTGATCGGGCAAGCAAACCGACCATAGCCACGTCAGAGACAAAACAACAAGGAAGACTTATCATTCAATATGTCGGTGAATGGGAGAGCGGCTCGGTTGGTTAGATTGTTTGTGTATGACTTTATGGTCAAGACATCTTTTCACTGTGGCGTGCGGACCACTAATTCACAAGCCACTAGAACAAGACCGATACCGGAGCACTTCCTGTCCGTGATCATCCGGCGTTTGCGCTCATCCTGGGGAAACAGTACCCGGGGCTCACAGAAAACCATTTCGTCTCTGAGAAGAAGATTGTGCAGCAGAGTTCCGGGGAATAGTCCAGAGGCCAGGCCAGAGCACCACTTCTCGATATCTCTGGGAGTTTCCCCGCGTCGCGCCTGTATAGGGAGCATTGAAGAGAGGCCGAGGGCTGCTCCAGTCTGGAGCACCTGTTTATGTATACTTTGTACTCTGCTTATCCTGAGCAGTCGATTCCGATTCCCTTGATGTCGTCGGACGAAATCAGGATGAGGGTATTCCCCGCTGCCTCTCCGTTCCATCGTCCTTGTGGATAGGCGCTCGGGCTTCGCAGGGAGAGCCAGTCGACTGAGCCGCGTGGGGGGCCATCTGGCCGTCGAGAGTACAGTCTGATTCCATTACCGGATCCCGCAATCGGCCCTCCCGAAGACCGAGATTCCGAAGCCCCCGATATCAGAGATCGCCGTGCGCTCCGGTCCCTCATAGCCGGCTCTACGGCCTCCTTTCGACAGAGCAAGTGAGCGGCTTTTCCCCGTTGGGATATTCGGGTATCCCAAGTCGTCCGGGATCTCCTGAGTCAATGCACATAATTTAAAAAAAACTGTCAACCTCAAAAAGGGCTTGTAAACTTCATATTCTTCCTGTTTGCGACGTCGTATTGGGCGAGCAAAACCCATTTATGATGTCCCTCCGCAGAAGACCAAACCAGCGGTCCTGTTCGTGCAGTGATCTAGTCAGGAGGAAAAACTCCGACACGGGGATAGAAAGAGAAGCGAGTGACTTTTGTGACATTGAATTTATTATCATTTTATAATAGCGTATAAAAGGAATATGACCGCGAGCCCATCTGAGGCGCTAGCCATCTGAGGCGTGAATCGACAAACAGCCGCAAATGCCAGTGACAGAAGCCGGGAAGATCGTAGGAGATCAGAGATTCCGCGAACGTTTGATGACGTTTGGGGGAAGCGCATAAAAATTGAATTGAGAATCAATAAGAAATGGCGAAGAAAAGCTCCCCGCTGCGGAGGCCGAGGTCTTTCGGGTATGTCGTCTTACGAAACAAACTTCTGCCAAGTCATTCAGATTTTCAGCCGACTGTCGCTGATTCTAGTCTGTCACGAGCAGCCATTCACATTTTCTGGGCTCCTCTTTGTTCTTCTCCCATCATCGCGGATCGGATATTGAGGTTCCGTATGACTTTTTATTCTTTCCCTTCTTCGACTTCCACTCCAATCCATTTTTCTTCTCCGGAGATCCGATAATGGACATTGGAGACGAAAACTCCGACGACGAGATCGAGAGCAGTGAAGGGGATTTGTCTGCTCTAGGCACGATCCATTCTATGTCTGCGATTCGATCACTCCCTCGGCACTTCTCCCGGAACGACAAAAGATTTCTCAACATTGGTTTGTCACATCCATAAGAAAGCAACGCGAGCTTTGCACGGCATCGATTGATTGGATTCGGGCTGAATTCGTTCTCATAGCCGCGGTCGAACTGGTCTTCGTTGACGCCGCGGTGTCGGCTAGCGAGCGTAAGGAAGTTCCGAACGAAGCCGATAAGAATAGACGGAGAATCAGACGTCAATCAGGAAGCTAGCACCGACTTCGGATTAAGTCAGTCGCCGGCCATTGCTCGTCGAGCCGTACGTCGGGATGTTTGCACGTTCGTCGTGTAGCGAAAATAAAACTAATCCTGGCCATTTTATAGTTTTTCGACAGCTGATATATGGAAAGCAGATGCTTTTGTTCTTAGGGAAGTTTCATCCATCCCGCTCATGGAGGGATGGCCTCACGTGTATTACGGTACGGCCCACAATGTTGGGACTCTTCTCATAGCGCACAGGGGGCATATCTTCGACGGTGTAGACGGCGCTGATTCTCCTTAGCTCCGGAACAATATTCCAATATAAGGTACATTTAGCTCGGGGGAGTCGGAGGCAGTTCCGCCGATGGATGACATCTGAAAATCTGCGGGAGGATCCGAGGCGAATTCTTACCATTGGAAAAATCTCCGTTCCAACTCGTATATACGGCGCGAGATACGTCTTCCTCAATTCTTATAACGAGGACCGATTCAGATCGACGCTTAGTATCGATATCGAGCAAGTGGGTCGTCAATCTGATGTGGGGTAATGCCGTGATGATGGCTTTGACGTCGACGATGACCACCTTCATCGACTCCGATTGTGAGCCGTACTTCAAGAGAATGAGCACGGTGGCAACTGCGATGTTCCCGGGTCAGCAAAGGCGGTGTCAGAAAACGAGCATTCCGAATGATGCTGGTTGTTCCGACAGGAAGACAGAGCGTCTTCTCAACGAATTAGCTTCGACGGCTCGCCTACGAATGTATCAGTTGCCGCTTCGGATCGATGTCTGGGAGATACGATGATTCCATCCATCGAAGCACAATACAATAATTGAGACGAGGCAGCAACAATAATTGCATCCTCTTGAATGACTGTCGAATCTCTGACCCAATTCTCCTTTATTGCAGAACCTCCGGAATTCGAAGTAGTGGATCCTCCGCCGGGCTTCGGCGAACCCTCCCCTCCGAGGGGCTCTCGATCACCGTTGTCCTTGTCCGCGTCATCCTTCCGAGCCAGTGGATCTAGCAGGGAAAACTACTCACTGAATTGCGCATTCCGGTCTTTTTGCGACGATATGCTTGAACAGAGACCGGCAAATACAGCCTTCGCTGCTCCAGCGTACACTGGGTAAGGTTTCGCGGTGGAATTATTCGATTCCGCCGAGAAGCGGAATCTATCCACCGCAGAATGATATACTTCCCGCCTCCCAGCGGCTGCTTAGCGCTTTTCTGCTTCTCGTCGGAAGCATACGATCCCCTGCATGAAAAATAGCTCGTTCTCACTCCTATCTTCCCTCTCGCATCCAGTCACTTCGCGTCGAAGTGGCAAAGTGAACCCTCCAAGCATGACATCTATGGAACGAATCTGGTTACCGTCGGCAAGGAAACTTCCAAGAGTCACGCTTTCAAAACGACCGTGTTTTCGTCTACCCCCATAAAAGACACCTCGCCGCCGCCACCCGCTCCCGTTTTTCCAGATTCGTCTAGGTACAGTAATCCGAATACCTCTGTCGTTGCTTCGCCATTTTTCTGTTATCCGATAAATCGAACATCCGGTTGACGCGGAACTCCGGTCGACGGAAAGTGTGTCTTCTCGCCATTTCGGATATAGAAGAAACGGAACGTAACGAAATTTCAATTCCGTGTAGAATCGAGGAGCAGCAGCAGACAGACAATTTGATCGAGGAGATCTCTCTCGAGAAGAACGATCGACGCTTTCTCGAGAGCTCGAGCCCCTCACCAAACTTGAATTCGGATGGAGACACGCTCAGGAGAAAGAAACACTCACAGTCGTTCTCGTCGGACGAAGATGTCGTACTGAACAATGAGCTGTTCGCAAGGTAAGCAGTTTACGGTACCAGACGCAGTGCATAAATTCATCTTCGAACTCACTGCCATGCTTCCCACGAGCGCGTATACATACGTACATGACTACGAGGCATTCTACGCGGGGTTGCTAGTTGATAGAAACCGAAGAACTGCAGAAACTCCCCGTGTGACTTTCGCGGTGTTCCTCGAAGCACCACCCAGGAAACAGCGAAAAATCTCCGGCGGAGTGTCGAGCGAGATGTCACCAGAAGTTTCGCTGCCGTGCGACGGAGGGGCAACGACCACCGCTTACGGACTTGACGAAGAAGAACATTTTTTTCGAGTTCTGCTGTTGCTGAACATTAAGGCGGGATTGTAATTTTTCGACGGCGCGGCGGCGCGCGGAATGAATGTCCCCAGCCCGATAAAGTGGCGTGTGCGACGAGCTGCCGGGGCTTCTCCTTTTGGATAAAACCGTCTTGGGTTATAATTTTTTTTTCTGACACAGCAGACTCGAGTGTACCTCGTAAAACATAGGATCTGACGATTCTAATGAATGTTCTTCCCTTATCGCAAATCACCCAACGACCCTAGCACTACGGAGGGCTCTTCGGTAATAGTAGCATTCCTATAAGTTATCACGCGATATAATCAGATTCTTTGCTTTTCTCAGGTGTAAGAGTCGTACCGGGAAGGGCTCGGACTCCAGCAATGACAGAATCTCTACCACAGGTATGAATTCCGATGCACGGTGGACCTGAAAGATCGTCTCTTGGCGTCAGCTGTATGAAGATAACAATTCGAGCTTCCTGGATCATTATTCATGAGCCCCGCGTTTCAGATGAGACATTCCTCAATGTTAGGAGTGACACTGCCGACAGCGGCGTCGCGAGTCGTCCGGCTTCGGGTCTTGACGTCCATCGGGAACCACCGAGCGGACCCTTGAATCCGCTCGTCGTGGTCGCGATTGACTTCGGAACGACCTATTCCGGTTACGCTTACAGCTTCACCAGGGACCCAGACAGCATTCACATAATGCGCAAGTGGGAAGGTGAGTAGTTTACACGAGCGTCCCTCCGGATTGACGTCGTGTCCGAGGCGAACTTCCGAACGCATCTTTCAAATCTTGGCTCTTCCAAGTTTTGCAATCGATTTTCCCTGCGTGCTCAGCAGGAGAATGATCTGAGACCTTCTCAACGAAATCACCAGGGGGTTCCAAGAAGGTTGGAGTGGAACGCTTCAAGTGGGGAGCGAGAGATGTCTCGGAAGTGAAAAATGTTCTCCGAATACGAGCCATTCGTCGAATGAGCCCAGCTCTCGATGAAGTGACTAAATCTGACTATGAGCCGGGATGTAGTATCATGGATGGCCCGAAGAAACCGGCTAATCCTACCCGTATCGATCCAAGAATCGTCGAGTCCAATCCAAGAATTTCTCTGAGTCAACTCCAAGAGCGGTATCAACAATGATAATTGAAAAGCCCCTGCGCGGAGGAAAGAGAAAATAATTGAATTTGTACAAGACTTCGAAAACACTCCAACAGAATGACCTCATGCCGCTCATCGGCGGGGCCCCGATCTGCGTCGTTACAGCGTCTGTGATCATGGAAACAAATCTGAGTGAGGTCATCCTTCCCCGCTCCATCGCACCGGCCCGTCGCTTCACTCATTCCGATCTCTGACAAGTCTTCACTCAAAACCGGAGAGTTTTGTCGCCCGAATTCGAACTTAGAATCTCAGACTTCTCCCGATCAAAGTTGTCCATCCAATGGAGAACGCCGGATTTTTCTAAAATTCTCGAAGCCCAGCGGTTTGGAAATCATCCTCCTTGTTGACCACATTCAAAAATACCAGAGCCGGATTCTCTTATGACAGTTTCTCACGGATGTTTCGAAACGCAGAGTCTTCAGCAATGATCATAATAGGCTGTGCTGATGACGCGTTGTAAGAGGCGCGCGGTTTGAAGGCTGAGAAAAATGCTCGGAGTCTGAATCGTTGGATCGTTCACAGGTGGCGATCCTGGAATTTTGAACCAGAAGACTCCGACGTCGGTTCTGCTGAAACCTGACGGCGAGTTCCACTCCTTCGGATTCGCCGCCCGCGACAACTTCCACGACCTCGACGTCGAACAAGCGAAGAAGTGGATGTACTTCGACAAATTCAAGATGACTCTACACAGTTCCGAGGTTGGTGATTTCTTCATTCAAACGTCTAGCGACGCTATTCCACACGGTTTCCAACTGGAAATATCCCATCTTGTTCCGGCTAAGTCGCCGTCAATCAAGACGGGGATGCGACGGCATCCCTCAGAAGAAATGTGAACGGTCAGAGAACGAGTGGTACGGAAAGTTCGGACACGATTCGGTGCAAGGTCCTCCGGCTTCGCGATTCAATCGGTTGCGGCCGTGAAGAAGGTCCCGAAAGAACTTCATGTGAGTTGCTGAAGTTTGCTCACGGAGAAGAGTCCATTAGAGGAATTCGCAGCACGCCTGGAAACGAGAAACTGTGCATTGCACTTCCTTCCGAAAAGCCACCTCCGATTGGATGTGCCACTGATGAAATTTTCCTCCGCATTCCCTCCACCCAGAGATACGCTTGTTCCTTCCCGGGTTGTGTCTCCTCTCGCCCTGTCCCAACAAAGACCTCGTGGCACCAAACTTCAAAATTTTATGCCCAGCGCATTTCACGATTCGCCGCGCACGACTCCATGCTTGCTTCCGCAGATTCGATCCGAGCGCCATTATCAGTCTGTCTGGGGATAATCACGACTCGGAGGAAACTGCGAGAAACTCGCTTCGCGAGGAATGAAGATTTCAACAGTTTTTGTAGGAGTTCCGTCTTCTGTTCTTGACTTCTCGTAGTAGGAGCGGCGATCGGAGGAGTCGCCCTACCATGCGCAATTCGGGTGGAACAAAGTTCGTACATCTTTCTATAGCTCGAGAACGGAAACGAATTCTGAAGCTGCACGAATGCCTAAAGAGACGTTTCGACCGATATAGCGGAGCGAATCGTGAAAGGTATGACTTCAGGGAACTTCTGCAGCAGTCGAGTGATTCTATCGAGTCACATCTGTCATCGACGCCGGATGTCGGGGATGACTTGAGAAGTTCAAACTTCGGAAGACGTTCCAGAAGAGAGCGAATACCTTACTTAGTATGGAGCTGATCTGTTTGATCAAGACGTTCCGAAATAGCTCCTATACGCTCACTCTCGGGCTATCTCGATCGGTCGAAAGGTTTGCATTCGAGCGACGAGAACAGACAACGAGCTTGGTGCTCAGAGACTCTGTATTAGCCGGGTCTCTGCCAAGACCCGACTACCTGCAATCCTTTCCCTAATCCATTCCCCGATATTCACCGTTCATAATCGCGTATATTAATTCTAATAACCTTGAACGATGATGCAGCATTTCTGGTGAAGTAATCCATTAGATGCCGGCTATGAATCCTCTGCCAGCCTACCGAGTTTTTTCCCTCACGTCCGATCCTGGCGTCGACACGACACTCCCCGGAATTTCTGGTGGTTTTCTTCGGGTCATGAGGAAGGTCAAACATAAATTGACAGACACTCCTCAGCTTGAGCGCGAACCTGTCGCAACGGCCAGAAAGTATTTTCATATGCTTACGAGGAGATGGTAGGTAACGACAGGGGAAGAGAAAGAGAAGAAAAGAAGGGAACATGGGAACTTTTCGCGAAATTCGCGAACTGGAATTGCGTGCTTTCTGGACTGCTTGGAAAATCAAGTGAACTGTCTGACAAATCAAAGGATCAAAACTGCCGACGCACCGCGAGTCCATCTATTTCCCATTTCGTGATATCTTAGAATATCACGCAAAAGAATGAGTCGGGCACTCGGCTACGCCCAATTCACCGCGCATCGCTACCGGGGCTTTTCACCTCAAGCGGAATTCCAACGCTTCTTTTAGAAGAAGCGTTCGATATTCCTCATCCCCCATCGGCGTGCAGACGAATCTCGGGAGAGGCTCAGTTGACAATCGGTATCGACAATCGATTCTTAGAATCTCTCCTCGGAATTTCCGCGCAATTTCTCCGAGACATCGACGTGTCTTCCCGCTTCTCCTCAGCCCTAGTGGCTCTTCACGGCGCCGCGCCGGGATGAACACGCTGAGCGGTTTTCTCCCAAGTCTCGTTAGCCTGAATAGTCAGCATACAGACGCGCGCGTGGGTATTAAACGGCGCCGCCGGTCAGCCCCATCGAAAGAACGGAGGCATTCTGGACAGCTCCGGTTCTCGGACGTCTTGACCTTCTGAAGATTGGGGTCACAACGTTCATAAACACAAGCGTGTAGCGAAAATGCGGATAAACTCTCAACCAAGAATCATTGTTCGCCCAGAAGGAAACGATTTTGGAACCGAGGTGAATGATTGTTTTCGATAATGTCGCTGAGAAGAATGAAACGAATTCGTAAATCTTGGCGCGTAACTCGCCCTATTCTGCGGATCGCAGAATCCGCTGTTTCTTCGATCAGCTCATAGGCAACGGCGGACAGAGGAGCCTCTCCGGAGCGAGGCGATCGAGGGGGAGACTTATTGGGGTCGAGCATTATAACTTCGATGATTCATTTTCTTGCAGAACTTAACTCGCGATACGGAAATTCGAGCTGTGAATGGTCGACCAATGAAAGCACTTGTTGTATTCTCCCTGGCACTCCGTCATTTCAAGGAACAGGCTTTTAGAGAAGTCCGGGATGTCGCCGGCATGATAGCGTTCGAGGATATCCGTTGGGTAATCACCGTCCCCGCAATTTGGAGGCAACCGGCCAAACAGTTCATCAGAGCGGCGGCTTACAAGGTAATCCCGATGATGAACCAACGGTGAATATCGGATACGGCCTCATACGACTCGAGGCTATAACGAGACCATTCTGGAGGATTTGGGTCTTGTCTTGGCCTGCGGTTCTTCCCTCACACGGAGCCGATGGAGAGGATTTTTTTCCCGTTCGAAACCGGCGATTTCGTTCAACTCCTCATTCCTTCTTTGGGGTGCTTGACCCGCCTCCCCTGCCCCCATTGAGGTTCGATTTGACTTCCACGTTGCAGGCTGGCATCGGAAGTCCCGAGAGTCCTGAGAGAGTCGTGATCGCTCTTGAGCCTGAGGCCGCCTCGGTTTACTGCAGGAAACTCAAAGTTCACCAGCTCGTACCAGACGTTCCGCCTTCGAATCGCATATATTTCCTGCGTGAGCACGTTCCAGATATTAACCTCCAACCTGCCGTCGAAGAGGAAAAAGGTGAGCTCCCGCAGTCCGATATGAAATTGACTCGTCGAGCCTTGCTCGACTTTGGATCAGGAACACTGTTGCGTACGTTCTCTATCAATATTCACTCACGAGTGACAGTCGGTGAAAGCTCCACTCCGATTGACTTGAAACTTGGTCGACTTCTCCTCCAAATCGTCGAGGAATCGACGGGGGGAACGAGGCTCACGTTGAGGTCACTAAGTGATGATGGCGACCTCAGCTTCTGATAATGTGGATATGAGAAGAGAATGAAAATGGACCGAGACAAGCGTCTCGCTGCTCGGCCGACGAGGAACGGGGGCTATAGGAGCCATTCATCCGGACCTCGGGTCCTGCGGGAGGGGGAGGAGTCGACCGTCGACTCAACCGTCGACTCAACTGGAGTGGAGCAGTCGCCGACCAGCTATCGTCGATGAAATTTCATGATCTCCTTCCTTTCTTCCCTGGCTGAAAATCTGGTTCTGCGAGACTATAGCTATCGCTTCTCTACTGTACATATTCTTCACTGAGTCGATCTCGATTCCCTCATTATCTTAATTCTCGGTCGGTCTGGGCTCCATAGAATTCTACTGCGAGATCGGTTCTCAGGATATCTATTCCGCCGTGGATACTCCGGCGGAGGATATTCAATCTTGCTCTGGGTCATCTAGCGCCTCTTCCTCATACACATCTGTGGGCTTGTCCCCTCTGTATGCTACCATACCCAGCAAACGGGAGAGCCGCTTTGAGGATTGCCTGAATCGAGGTACCCCTAGAGCACATTGTCCTCACTGTGGCTCGCTGCGTGTTTCGTTCTGTGGTCGTTGCGTCCTTCAGTCGTTTGTGCTCCGTCCCCTGTGTTGTGGAATCTCGTCTGCACTGCATACTCTCCACTCCACTGAACTTCTTTGCGAAGCACCCATTGCATGACTTCACTCCGATAAAAAAAATTATACCTGACAAAAGTCGTCCCCCTCAATGTTCGACGATCTGGATCTAACAATTTGTTGACACGCTTTTCCATGGTCGCTCGATGACGATGATGGTCATCGGGGGATTTCGAACCTTTTCGTGATCGAAGAGTCTCTCAGACAATTCACTCACGGCTGCTTTGATCTTCGATGAAGGTACGCGGTACATGGTGGTCGATTGCGGAGGAGGCACCGTAGACATAACTGTCCACGAGCTTCACGACAGTCTCGGGACTCTGCGAGAGATCCACAAGGCAACTGGCGGTCCTCATGGTTCGGTCGGCGTAGATCTTGAATTCGAGAGGCTCCTGTGCGACATCTTCGGTGCAGACTTCATAGGACAATACAAGCTGAAAAGGTATGGCGAATTCGAGTCCTGCGCTCACTGTCGAACTGAAATGCCTTGAACTCCTGAGAGCTCAATGCGAGAAACATCTGTGAATGAGTCGAATGTTCCCCGACAATCATTTATTCCAATTCATTTTAATTATGATCCGATGATCTCTGACTGAGAGTCTCCTGCCTTGACGTACAGATCCTCCGGTTGGGTAAACCTCATGGTGGGTTTCGAAGCTCGGAAGAGGAGCGTGAGTCCTTTCAAGGAAAATCCGCTGAACATTTCGCTTCCCTTCTCTTTCATCGACTACCACAAGAAAGTCAAAGGTTCTTCGGTGAGTAGGAATGCTCGAGCTGCATTGGTCCTTCACGTACGGATCCGAACACCCTCGATCGCCAATCCTTCCACAGACTCTAGAGAGATCCTTTGAATTGCAGGTCGAGAGCGCGATAAAGAAATTCAACAACAAAGAAGTCAAGTGGTCGCCGCAAGGCATGCTCCGCCTTGAACCTCGATTAATGATGACTCTTTTCAAGCCAACGTGCGAAGCTATCAAGGATCACATCGCAGCTGTTCTCAACCACCAAAATCTCGTCGACACGCATTATCTCTTTCTCGTGGGCGGCTTCGCTGAGTCCCAAGTCCTGCAGAAAGCCGTGCGCGAAGAGTTCAAGAACAGAGTGAGTATGGGAACGTCTCGCGTTTTTTCCTCGAGTGAGAGTTTTGAGCCGGAGGATATTTTCGTTCTTCGGATTGTTCCACGGAACGTTCTGGTTGCGACGTTGAGTCTGCATCAGAGTTGCTGGCTCCGGGGGCGTGATTCTCGTCGGCGGGGCTCGGGCGACATCCCGCACAATCCTGAACATATCGGATATGAACCGTCCACTTCGGGCATTCAAATCCCGAGAAAATCAGGAAGCGCATTTCGACTCGGACGTCCTCTAGTTTTATCAATTTCATGAAGATAAAATGGATCTCCCCGTTCACAGGTGAAGGTTATTGTGCCTCAGGGAGTCAGTATGGCGATATTAAGGGGCGCTGTCTTGTTTGGACTCGATCCCCAAGTGATCCGACAACGTCGTAGCAGAATGACCTACGGTGTCGGAATTCTGAACCGTTTCGTCCACGGTCTGCACCCTCCGTCAAAAAAAATTGTCAAGGACGGAATCGAGTGGTGGGTTCGACATCGCTGACGTTTATTCCATAAGATGTGGGGAAGGGAGTCGGTGGCGGCAGATGTCGTGGTATAACTCCCGTCCTCTATCCCAGGTGTGCCGATATATTCGACAAATTCGTCCTGGCGGATCAGAGCATTAACGTTGGATCTCAAGTTCGGAGATCCTACACGCCGGCAAAGCAAGGCCAAACTTGTTCAATCATCCATATCTACTGTAGCGATCGAGACGATGTCTGCTTCATAACCGATCCCGGGGTGCAGAAATGCGCGACTCTCGTCCTGGATCTAGCTGCGGACCCTCCGCGATACGACCGTAAGTTTGAGCAAGGCCAACAGCTTAACCCTCGGTGGGCGTGGAGGGAAATACTGACTCTTAATCCGTATGAACGAGTTTTGTCGACCCTTCGCAGGTATAACAGCTCTCGACGAAAATGTCTGTAATGAACGCTCCGTTGATGGGGATCGGAGAGAGATCGAGGCTTTGATGACCTTCGGCGAGACGGAGATCAAGGTAGCAGCGGGTCACCAAGTCCAAGAAACTTTCATCGGGCTCGATATCCCCTTCTTTCTTGGCTCTCTCTAAATTAAAGAAAAAAAAACTCCGGCTCGATTCTTTCCCTGTGTCGAGCAGTAAGGGTGGAAAGCATGCTTGAGGATTTCGTGATTCCAGGTGAGCGCACTGGACATCCGCACGGGCGTGTGTGTGAAAGCAGATGTTGATTTCCTAAGCGTCTGAGCTCACTCGGAAGTCGCATGCCATCTCGCTGCCTCAGAAGCTGATCCCAGGCGGCAGTTGAAATTCTTTCAATCGGACCAACGATGAAAACCAGCCTGGGACACCCGCATCTGTACAACTTAATGTATTTATAGGAAGAAATATACGCACAGCATGTCTGCTATGCATTGTATCGTCTTATACTAATTGTTAAGCGAAAGATAAAATAAATCATCACAACCGCAGAAGGATATCAGGTGTTGGATCTTTTTTTCGGCAGTGACAAACGGCGACTCGTGAGTTGAGGTGTAGCGGACTCTCGCAGCAACGCTCGAGTATCTTTGCAGGAATTCCCCACCGTGTCGAGGGCGGCGCGAGGAGAAGGACCTTGGTTCATACCTTGCCGACTCTTCTTCCGCACTAGAAATGCCAATAACTTTTTATTGGGCTCACGATCGAACGCAAAGCGCGACTTCTAGGCTGATAGGTTAAATTAGCTCGCGCCCGTCCATTCTAGAATCGAGCTCAGCCCTGAGGGAAATGCGCGAATATTTCCTCCTCAACTGCTGTCAATGCCACATTCCTCGGATGCCACCCTCACTCAGAGACCAGAGACATCACCGAGCGAGTGAAAGAGAGAGAGAGAGACCAATCGGCGTCAAGTGATCTTATCAGAGACGGGAGCAGATCGACCACGTCGGCATAAATAAGAAGAGGATTCTGCGAAAAGCGGGAAATATTTTTTTCTGGAGGCGAATCGATCCGGGGAACTGCCATGTCGATTTTATTTAAATATAAGTTCCATATACACACGGACATCGGCTAGCCCACATGATCCAGACACAGAGCATCTATTCACTATAGAGCTCTTGAGACCGAATTCTCCCTCAGCTTCTCGTTTTGAACCTTCGCCTGATTCAACTTCCGCAGTACGACAGATGTGCGAAGGAGTCGGAGCTCGAGGTTTCTCACAATGGATCATCCGAACTCCGCTCCGAGTAATTGGTACTCAATTGAATATAAGACTCGCGAAACTAGACTTCCGCTTTACTCTCCAAACTGAAGGGGGGGATTTTGCAGTCGAACATGTAGCCACCCTCCCGTTCCATCCGGAAAGTTCCCCTAGAAGCGAACGATATACATGTTAAACGTCCAAGTTCAAACTTTCGCGGGTGAGTCCTCGAAGAGATTCCGTTGCTTACCACATGTGACCACTGGACGCTTGCAACGAAACGTGAGAGCTATATTGGAAGGCGGGCAAGCTTTTACTCAGCACGGGCTCTTGGCCAACAACTCCACGGCCATTAATCGTTTCTAGATTTCCTGACTGGGAGAATATTCGCCAATGTCTTTCGCGCAGCTGAACAGCTTTCTCTCCCATGTTCTCGATCCGTATGCAGTATCGCCACTGGAAGAATAAGTTGCTAGAGGGAATGAAGACTTCCGGGAAGGGAGGTTGAAACCAGAGACTTAGAGCCACAAAGGAAGCTCGCTTCCTCGATTAGAGAGACTTCCCGGAGATTGACTTCGATTCTGTCAAGTTCCTGATGCTTGGAATGCTCGATTTGATATGGGTTTCAATAACTGCCTATGGATCCTCGATAACATCCATTGTTTCAGGCACTCATAAGTTGATTTAATCAAGTCTCTCTCTCTCTTATAGGAATCTAATAGAAGATGGCGTGAACTGACCCAATATATCGATAGATTGTGATTCGATCGACATCCCATGTAGAACGGTATTACAGTGACCCGGACATCTTCCGTAGTTTCTCTATGGACTTGGTTCATCTCAAGCCAGGGGTGATTTTTATCCTGCCAGAGTCGCAGAGTCTCTCTGGCCCGGAAAGGCGGATCTAGGGGGGAAGAAAAACTCAAATAAGACCTTCCGATTTCAATCAGGAGGCGCTTGCAGATTTGGTCCTCAACTTCAATTCACTTCGAATAGATGTACTGACGATAATCACCTTTATTCGGATCAGGCTGGAGGAACTTGTCGAACAACTCATGATTTATCACCTGGAATGCAGAGAGGACCTCGTTCTCATCGAATACGAAGTTGTTCGTTCTTGGATATGGATGTTTGCGAGTCAAGAATCAGAGCCGGGGTATTATACAGGATTCTCTCACGAACCTGTTCTTTCGTAGCGGTATACGGTAAAATGTCGTCATGAGAGACGTAATCCAAGCCCGGGAGGGCATATAATGACCTTGAATCCTCCTGATTACCAAGGAACGTAACAGCTTCGGTTTGCGTTCGCTGCAATGAGATCAATGATCAGCATCGACAGACAAGAGAATCAGCTTGAAGTACCCCAAATCGTCGAGAGAATCTGGGACTACAGTTTCGTTCGGCTCCGGCGCATCCGAATCGAAGTCACGATGTTCATGTCGTCGGGCACACTCACCACGTGAGCGCAATCTCTCGAGTCAATCAAGACTTGGTAAAATGTTTGGGATTGCCCGTTCACAACTCTGGGGTGCACAAATGCATTCGACGGGTTTGACTCTGTTTCCCTGCAACGGAATAAAGATTCCTGTTCAATCGGAAGAATTCATCGAGGAATGCGGAGCGTTACAGCCGAATTCAACTACAAAACTCACTCGGAACTGTCACTCGTTGATAGGTCCCTATCATACACTCTGGCGGTCCAAGGGAACAGAGTTACACCTCGATATCCGAATATTTTGTGCAGGAAGAGTTGGCCGGTTTCATATTTGCCTTCCTTCGGAGACTCCAAACGTCCGACTTCCGCAAGTCTGAAATGCGTAGGGGGAATCCTCACACCGTGACGATCACGATGTATCTCTTTGGTCTGAACAGATTCGTGATGGAAATTGACTTCGAGCTTTCATTGGATCGATCTAGTTCCATTCTGCAGGATCGATCCGCGTTCAGACAAATAGACGAGTAAAGTTATTTCATTCCCCGATCACGGGGGGAATCGAAATTACAATAAACTGAGCCGACCGGCGAAAGCTTCAGAGTCTCATTCGCTGGAATGCGAAGGAGTCTTGATAGAGAATTTTCTGCAACTGTGTTCCAAGTTTGAATTATAGGATGCTCCTCCGCCCGTGATCTCTCATGCAGGTGCCTGATTTCGAGCTGCTGATGGAGGTAGAGGCTTGCCATGCGTACTCTCTGCACGTAAATTCCGCTAGAGCCAATGGAACAATGTACGAGAGTCGTATACACCATTCCAGAGGTCACGACATTTTCCGCTGCACTCCGCCTGCGGAGTAGTAGCTTGCGAAGTCGGTCTTACCTCGTATATGTTCTGTAATTCACGCTTGAGGGCCGGAAACGCGAAAAACTATCTTTTAAAATTCTTTGCATTACGGCAGCCATGGTTTTATGGCTGCTAGCAGTGACCACTGAGCTGGAGCACAGCTCAATGGTGGGTGTTCGGATACCGGTCGACCATCCTCCTATCATCGCGAAATCATGAGTCCGTCGCAGAATGACTGTTTCTGACGAGATCATTCTGTATAGGGCTTGATCTTACTTTCCGGTCGCAAATCCTAGTCGCCTGACGATGGGGAACAGAATGAGCCGGCGAACCGTTGAGCTGCGGCGCTCCTCTGTGTGTGCGCGGAGAGCAATCAGCTGATCGAACTATGATACTTGTACTCCACGGGGACAGTATATCGAACTCCACGGTCTGCTCGTTCAAGCCGAAGCCGGCGCATATTCGCCTTCGAGTGGCGTTTCGGCCGCCCTCGATGTCATGCTTCGTTGATTCCAAGTCAACTAAACCTCCTTCTAGCCAGGCATCTGGAGCTGCAGTTGGTAAATTCATTTTCAGCTCCTCATGCGTCGTCCAAGAGTGTCTCCAATGGCTTCGTCTGGCAGCGCCGCATTCAGTCCTGTCCATTCCGTACATAATTTTGTGTCAACTCCTCTCCTTTGTGTGGACGGGACTTCCTATGGAACTGAGTGTTCGGAATGAGGAATCCTGCAGAACGTCGTTGTGAACGGAACCTCATAAATATATGGGCTCTGACCAGGGGCGTTCCCAGGATTTTTTTTTTGGGGGGGGCCAGACTAGGTTTTCGGGGG
>NW_003805272.1:132113-260002 GCF_000255335.2 Galendromus occidentalis | reverse complement strand
GAGCGTTCCGTGAACGAGTTCGAAAAGTATTTATTTGGAACACAGAGGCGCTGTTCTTGATCATTCGGAACGTTCACTCAGATGACCATCAGACCAATGGCAGAAGTTTGTTGTAGACTGCAAACGTGATTTTCAAAGACGGATCGACTTGGCGCGGAGAAGAGCCGACGTTACGCATGAAGCGAGCATAGACGTCGGCAGGGGCGTTCCCAGGATTTTTTTTTTGGGGGGGGGCCAGACTAGGTTTTCGGGGGGCCAGAGATCCAAAATGATTAGGTACCCTGTACTCCTGCATTACGCTGAAAGAATTTTGGGGGGCCATGGCCCCCTTGGCCCCCCCCTGGGCACGCCACTGGCTCTGACTATAACTATTTTCCCAAGTTTGGAGTTCGTGTCGCTTTGACCGCAGGTATATGACCAGCGGATTCGAAGACTCCGCTTATAGGGAGACATAGGTAGCTACCATCCGATCTGCAGAAGGGCAGCGTTTGATGGCGTAGCGGTGTTCAACGAACCCCCTTCTCCTGACTGGAGCCAGTCGCAGACTCGCGCTTCGACCGACGCAGAGTTGGAGCGACGAAATAAAACGAATCGCCCAGGAACGTGCCCCACATATCGCCATGCTCGCTAATTTTCCTGGAGGATTCCACCGGATGAGGGGCCTCTCCACTTCATTGAGCCGAAGATGGGATTGATGGTCCTCACACTTCCGTGTGTTAGCTCTAAGATTTCCCATTGCGCTACTGAAGTTATTCCGAAGATACTGCACCACGAAAACTCAGGCCAGATACAGATCCTTTATTACCTCTCTGATGACGATGTCACATTCAGAATTCCTCCGGTGCCTTGTTTGCGGCGACGTTGTCGATGGTAGCGGGGGCGATCGTCATCGACTGCACACTCCGTGTGAGGTTCTCCTTCATTCGAAACGGTCCACATCAAGCAGGAGCCTTATGTCGGCCGCATTCCCTCTCTTGAGGAGAGCGAGCAAGACTTTCTGCGCGCACTCCACGAGATCGGACATCTCGAGGTGTTGCGCTGCCGCGATGAGATCGAAGAGGATTACCTTGTCCACCGACAGGAACGACGTCTCCCAATCGCGGAGCGCTTTGATCTCGTTTGGTGTCAGATCTGCCTCAGACTGCTTGTGTCTATTCACCCACTTCAGGATCTTCCGCAGGCAATCTGGGCTGATGTTGAGAAGCGGCATAAAACTGTCCTCCCTGAGGTACAACCCATTCTCCTGGAAAACTATCTGAAGATCCCTGAAGCGTGACTGGACCCAAGCGTCATGGTTTCCGTAGCCATCGTTCATTCCAAAAAAGTGTTTCAGTGCTGTGGAATGGAAATACGTGACACACTCAAGTCTCCGAATTTCCGACTGACCGGGGAACTACTCCGAGTCAGTCTCCGTTGATTCTTGAACAGCACCTAGAACTCAGGACCACCGAGTCTCCGAGCACCAGAAAACACCATGTACCCCTCCTCATCAGAGTCCGTCCTTTTTATAAGGATTCTACAGAGAGGAGTATGATGCTTTAATTGTCAGTCCGAGCGTCCCTAAGCAGTGCGACCCGACGAGCGCCCATCGGATGACCCTGATCTGGAATGCGGTCTCGCGGGATTTCTCGAGTCGGGTGAGCTCACGCAGCTTGAACCCCACGGTGGGTCCGCATACTCGAGAATCGATCTACTATATACGTAACCGAATGGGCTCGAGAGACGAAGTTCTCGGTGATATTCTGTCGGGAATGAGACTCTCCCTCCCCCCAATCGGTCTCGACAGGAAGCTTGGAATCGGAAATTCGACTCCCCTTCCATCGGATCCATGCGAGCCCTCCCTGAGGCGGCTGAGTTTGGAGGGCTCGACAAGAGGAAGACTCCTGGAAAGCGTCCGGCAATATTCGGCATGTAAATAGTGGCAATCGAAAGTCCCGGAGACTTCGGGTCTAATACGTAGTAATTCTCAGGATGGGCTAGGAGATCGGCGGTGGAAGAGCCATCGAGTTCCTGCTTCAGCGATCAGCGCCAGCAACAGTGATCACCGATAGTCCACTCGACACTCTTGATTTGGGATCTCGAGTTCCTGACACGGCTGCGATTCTCATCTGAGGTCAGAAATGAACGATCGACCATGTCGATGATTCGGGTGATGGATGCGTGTCACACCCATATTGAGGCCATTCGTCGATAGTCTGGGGTATCATTCTCCAACCACGGACGATGGGATCCGCGATCTAGCAGCGCTCTTGATCAGATGACAGAAGAATCTGCCGAAGGAATGCTTGAGCTCGGGGATATCCACCGCTCGAACCAAGTCTTCCCGCAGGAGATTTCCACATGAATTTCCTGACGGAGTCGTCCTCGGTCATGCCGTGTAATCCCATAGGTTTGCGTCTTCTCGAGGTCATCATTCCGGAAAACTGCATGAAAAGCGAAAGAATATGTCGCTGGATTCCACGTAATTCCCCTCTGCGCGCTCTTCGCCGCCCCCCGCCTAAGTGTTCCATGGTTCTGCGGTACCAAGATCGGGTGCCTCACTTCCGTGGTAGATTGGATCCGACCATTTCGCAATACCCAGTCGACCCTTAGAATCCAGGCGCGATGAATCTCACAGCGTGTTTTTTTTCGTTTCCCTCTCCAATCTCTCGAGGAATCGCTTCGAGGGTCCACGTGGTATTCATGTCGCTGCTCAGGCGAATTCAAGCAGCTGGTTTGTCTTTAGTAAGAAAGAGCTCATTACGATCGAGAGGGATGTTGGTCCGCCTTACTGAGGCTCCGGCTCGAGGCATTTGAAGTTTCCCTGACCTTGGAGTCGGTCGAAATCCACAAGGGAAGGATAAGAAAAATGCGGCTCTCCACAGAGATACGGGGGATACAACTTCCTCACCGGAGGTCTCAAAAGGGGAGGCGATTCGTGATGAAACAGACAAAGGACAGGTAGTCATTTCACACGCGGAGAGACCATGAATGAGGCGAATCTTGGACTGTACGGATATGATCTCTATGTCTAGCGGGATCCATCCGGCAAGCGCCTTGAGCCCACAGAAAACCATTGCGCAGTAATGCGCAGCCAGCCCGCGGTTCTTGTCTCCTCGGCCGAAAGTTCGGATTCTTGCTTTCGCGCGCAAATCTTTGATTTTGATTTCTGCCCATTGAGAGCGGCGTTCTTTCGTGGCGAACTCAGAGTCCGAGACATGTTGAACTAGAATCCCGGGAGTCTTTAGTGATCAAATCGATCAATCTTCAGCTTTTATACGAGAGAGCTCACGAAAGCGCCGTATCGTCTCGGAGAATACGAAATCGCGCACCTCGGTTTCGCATAGAAGCTTCACTCCTGACGATGGCGGGCGCCCCGTTCATCACCGACCGTCTGTCGCGTGGGTGAGTCGCTCGCGTCGAAGTCGTTCGGAATCTCTCGGAATCGACCCGGTCAGGGCTAGATTCCGAAAGATCTTTCCAGACTCGATCCGCTCATCTCGATCACCTGAAGTCGACAGCTCAAAACCCGGAACGAAGCTTCTCCCCAGGCGCCCTATCCCATGCAATTGAGAGCAAGGTTCTGTGTTGTTGCACACAGTCAGTGTACTCTATCGGCGGCAGGCCAGGATTGCATCTCAGCGCGGAAGTCCCCACGGGCGTACTAGCTATCTCAACTTGGACCCGGCTCATCGTGAGCCTTGCCCTCTGTTCACGTGAGTTTCCGACCAAGGGCAGATCACCCGGCATCGTGAGTGTTGTGCTCTTGAGCGTCCTTGGAAGTTGGTACCTCTAGCTACGATAAGCTCTTTCGAATTAGAATGTCATCCAACATTCCTCGGATATTGTGCTCCGATGACAATCTGACGAGTATTGAAGATCGACTTGATCACCCTCCCTTTCTGCGGAGGAGCCCCTCCCCGAAGACTGTCATGGGTCCGCATGGCTCTAGTCCATGCATCCGAAACTCTCTACGAACACTTGCTCCATTATCGTCGACGCCGACCTTTCCGAGGATGCCGATTGATTGCCCGAATCAGATCGGGAATCACTCTCGTTTCCGGGATGCGGAGGAGAATAGTGCTCCTTGGGTGTTTCCTGTATTCTGTTTGAAAATATCGACCGAAGTGTCCAAAGCGAGCCTGCCTGATATGTGATGTCAGCGTGTTCGTCGTGTATTTCGGAACTTTGAGGAGGGAGAACGCACGACCGAGCGAGGGCCTCGATCCCAGGTCCTCTGTCGTTTCATGGAACTTCAATCGAGTTCTCGCGATTCAATCCCAGCGCCGTTTGTCTCCTTCACTTGTGTTCCGATTCGATAGCACTAGATACTTCGACGACTTGACAAGGGTCTGAATACCGTTCCAAGGTAGTCTCTGAACTGCGTCACAGACTTGTGTTCGCATACAGCTACTCTCGGACCTGAGAGGCTCTATCGAAATAGCTTCCGAAAGATAGTTCTGTGATAATATTGTGTGACCCATCCAGTTGTGCACGGCGCTTCCTGAATAATTATCCGAAACTTTCCGCTTGATCCGAACTCTAAAATCTAACGAGCTACTGTCCGGTTGATAATCATTAATTATGGATGCGAGAGTGGTTCGGGAGGTTCCCGAGCATTGCGAGGCTTTCCTCGGGGTCCTCGATTAGAGTAAGCCCCTCTTGGAGACCTCAATCCGAGCGGGTTTTCCCCATGAACTTCATGTGCTTACTGTAGCTTGATTCTTAGATAAGCCAGCTCCGAGCTCGAGCCGGGCATGCTCTCGAAAAAACATCATAGAGTTCCAAGATTGATATTGATTTACTATAAGTGGCGAACCTTCAGTATCGGTCCGTGGAGAGTTTGCAGTGAATTCTGATCGGTTCTTCTATTTCAGATTTTCGATGCAGTGAAAAACAGCGATGTCTGGATCCACCGGGAAGATGCTCCACCAAGTTTTCGGAGGCGGTGACACCTTCGGGGGAGCTAGTCCCAAAGTGAGTTACCGGTATTTCCACCTCACCTAATCGACGGCTCTCGGGCAGGAAATCGGAGACGTCCTGTCGTTACACCAGCCCTGCCGAGAAAGAATCATTCTCACTGATGCGGGATCATCTCTGTTGCAGGTCGGCGTTTCACCCCGGGAGCATCTCTCACCGTTGAAGATATTCGTCCTTGCCAAGAAGGAAATTAATTCAACATTCGGTGACATCTCGAAATATGTCTCGGAGGGCGGCGAATTCCTCTCTTCCCTGGAATTGGATAAGATGCCGGTCATCGACAATGCCGATAGAGAAACAGTACTAGCTTTCCCCGACAAAGTCCGCGGCATTCGTGAGGTTTTGGCCCGGGACCACATGAAATGTGTTTTTTTCGGAAGGTATGCCGCCTCAGATGAGATCTATTGCTTCATCGAAACACCGCCTTCCGATCCTCCGCACTCGGGGTCACACCATCGGATACGCCTGTCTCGGGGCGACACAGCAGAACTCAGAAGTCTCTCCTCTTGTCCACAGAACAAGCAACGGAAAGAGCACAGTCATCAATGCCATGCTGCAAGATAAAATCCTCCCATCCGGTTTGGGACACACCACGAATTGTTTCCTACAAGTTGAAGGCTCCAAGAATAATGAGGCGTACTTGATGCTGGAGAACACAAGCGAGAAAAGGAGTGTGGAGTCAGTATCGCAGTTGGGGAATGCCCTTCACGGAGAATCCTTGGATCCAAACGCACTTGTGAGAATTTTCTGGCCTAGCAATAAATGCAACCTCTTGAGGGATGACGTCGTCCTGCTCGACTCCCCCGGAGTTGACGTGTCGCCCAACGTCGACGATTGGATCGACAAGTATTGCCTCGACGCGGATGTCTTCGTGATCGTAGCCAACGCTGAGAGCACTCTCACCACAACGGTTAGTACGAGTTTCCGGAGTCCTCCAGACAAGGTCGTTCTCACGATCGATGAAGCGTAATATCGGACTTCATATCCCTCGTGCACATGACTTCTCACTCCGGAAAATTCCGGCTCCCTCCTCGGACCGTTTCCGGACTGTGACTTGCAGAAAGTTTCGAAACTGCATTCTGCATTTACAGGAGAAAAAATTCTTTCACAAAGTTTCCGAGCGCTTGTCGAAGCCGAACGTGTTCATTTTGAACAATCGATGGGATGCGTCGGCTAACGAGCCCGAGTGCATTGACAAAGTCCGGAAACAGCACCTCGACAGGAATATTTCATTTCTACTAGAGGAGCTGAAGGTAATGACTAAAGGCATACTGACAGCGTTTGACCGGTCAATGGTCGTGCATGCTGAGGGAGGCCTCGAATCGATCCGGCAGCGAGAAATCCATTTAGGGAGGCATTCGAGAATATATGTACCTTTATTTCATCAGGTCTACGGCAGCAGATCACAAGCGGAAGAAAGAGTGTTTTTCGTTTCCGCTCGTGAAGTTCTCAATACGAGAATTCAGAAACTGAAAGGAGAACAGCCCTCGGGAGGTAGGTGAATCATGATTCCTTCTATCCGAAAGCTCACGTCGAATTTTCGGAGTCGAAGAAGCGCCTCTGAATCGGAAACTCGGAGGAGTAACACAATCATCTCTATCCGCAGGTCAAATCGAAGGCTATCAAAGTCGCTATTTCGAGTTCGAAGATTTCGAGCGTAAATTCGAAAAATGTCTTTCTGAAACCGCTGTGAAGACGAAATTCCAACAACATTGCGAGCGGGGCGTGAAGATCGTCAGCGAAGTGATGCAAATCATGGACAAAGCCTTCCAAAATGCAACCTCTTTACGAGAATCGAAGATCGCAGACAGAAACGAGTATCTCGATCGCCTTGAATTCACCAAAATGCAGATGCACGAGCTCACTGATGAAGTCAAACATCGGATCGAGCAGCTTGTCGAACAGGTATTTCTTCCCTAGTTGATGTCACGTGTTCTGGCCCTGAGGTCCTCCATCGATGGCCGATATCCGCCTTAGAATTCCTTGTGACCGCGTGTTTGGCTTTCAGGTCGAATGTCAGGTGACCCAGGCTCTCTCGGAAGAAATCCGAAAACTCAACGTCCTCGTGACGGAATACGAGCGACCGTTCCATCCAGACCCGGCTCTGCTGAACCTCTACAAGAAAGAACTTCACACCTACGTCGAGAAGGGTCTCGGCTCGAATCTGAAAGCTAGATTGAATTTGTGAGTCTCGACCCCCGTTGAGAGGAAGTCAAAATGAGGAAATCGAATCCTTCTCAGGGAGCCTGCGTTTCATAAAGATAATGACGTCATTTTGAGTGCTCAGAGAGATGCTTCCCTCGTTCCTTGCAGACCTCTGCAGTGTTCAGTGGAAACTTCGCAGAAGGAGATGGTCAACCGACTCGGCCAGCTGATCCCGGAAAATCTCCAAGCTCAAATGCAGAACGCCCTGCCGAGGAATCATTTCGAGCCGCTCTATCGCTTGAATTGCGAGTCTCTGTGTTGTGATTTCCAAGAGGATCTGGAATTCAGGTTTTCGTTGGGTTTCGTTGCCATCATCAATCGCTTCCTGGGTCCCCGGAAAGCTCAGCATCCTCTGCTGGGCCAGAGTTCGATACCCAGGCCACTTCCCAACGCGACACCGACAGACTCACCAGCTCCGACCCGTCTGCGGGAGGCGTTCGGGAACCCCGCCGAAGAATGTTTAGCTTTAATGACGAAGACCGCTCTCCTATCGCCGACGAGCCAAACAGCCGTGGGACTGTTCGCGGTAGCAGGTAAAGTTTCTTCCGAGACCCTCAGACAATGCGTGATCAGGCCGTGAAGGGTGGAGATGAGAGGAGTCGTATTTTCCCCCGAAAACTTCCAGAACATAATTTTCCTTCCAGGTATCGTGGTGAGGACGGTCGGTTGGAAGGTGATTATCATCACGGTTGGCGCCTACGGTATCGTCTACGCATACGAAAGAATGACGTGGACGAATAAGGCCAAAGAGAAAGCTTTCAAGAAGCAATACGTACAGCATGCGTCGGCGAAGCTCAAACTCATCGTTGAGCTGACATCCTCGAATTGTAGTCATCAAGTACAACAGGAGCTGTCGGGAACGTTTGCACGGCTCGGGCACCTCGTGGACGAGGTCGTTACCGACATGGAAGCCGAAGTCTCCAATTTGGATAAGCAGATAAGCGAGGCCGATGGAGCTGCTGGTCAGGCGAGGAAACTCAGGTATGTGTTGATATGGCTGCTCAGGCTCCGGGGGTTTCGCCGGAGCAGATGTATTCAATTCGAACATTATCGAGAGATTCCGCCCTTGGGAACGCCAAGAAGGATAGCTGAGAGTAGAGGCGTGAGGACCGTCGAACGATTCACGATGAGGACGGGCCACTCTTCGGTGCGTCTTCCCGCTCCCGCCTCTCTATCCTGGCGATTGTTTAGCATCGAAGTCATGCGGATCCATGAAACGATTTTTTCGTCTCTATTTTCGCTCGTGACTTCGATGAATCCTCTTCGATATCCATGAACTAGCCCGTTTCGAATAATCTCAATCTCGATGAACATTCGCGGTGCTGCTGGAGGCTCCGCCTGGAAAGTTCAGCGATTACGACCGTCATGATGATATCGACTTGATATAATAGGGCGCGAAGTTTGACGATCCGATTAGGCTCCCTGCCGAGCGAATCGTTGCTCGATATGACTTGGTGACATTGGCAAATATTTGTTCTTGACGACATCTGGCCGGAGCAAACTCCACCAACTGAGAAAGCGGAAATGAATATATCTTTGAGGCGGAAGCGACGAGGACGACCGTCGCACACGTACCCCTTCAATATAATAGAAGAAACGAACAAAGGATATGAAGCAGTCATGGGTGAAATCGAAAAAAAAATCAATAGACGTCTCGCAGCCCTGGCTCGGAGAACCGTGCTGACGAGCGTGATCCTCCTTGATCAGTTTCCTCTCGTTATGGTGCCGTGCGCCTGTTCAAGTTTCGTCGTTCACCCTCTGGGGCTTGAATCGGGGTGAGGGATGGTGGGGGCTGGGGACCTCAATGTAACCTCCCCGGAATTGTCGTAAGTGTTTCACTGGTTCTGGGAACGTTCTCATCGATCGTCTCTTTCCGTCTTTCAGGAATCGCGCCGGTTATCTCGAAACGGAATTAGATACCTTCAGCAAAAAGTACCTTCGTCATGAGGAAGAATGAGCCAAGGTCCTGCTTCACGGCTCGGAGATCAGCGGTACCCATTACACTGCTCAGAAACGAATGATTTATCATCTAGAATCGACTGCTCGCCTGAATTTGGTAAATCCGATCCCCGAAGACACTCGCGACGGATGTTTGAAAATTCTTCCGTGACGGGCGGCGTGCATGTCGGGCATGGTGTCGATATTGGCCGAGAGAGTGATCCTTTTCGCACTCCCGTCTCTCCCTATTCCGCGATTTCCACTCATAAAATTCTATCACTCCATGAAGAAAGCATTTTTCATGAGCCCCGGAATCTTATTCCTCCGTCGCGTGGCGAAGTCCCTATCGATTCTCATTCGAGTGAAAACCGAGCCGGATGAAAGTTGTGATTTCGCTCTCATCAAAACCCGGAATCTTGCGGTGTCTTCTCATCCGTCTGTGCCCAGAGAATCGAAAAGATCGAAACTTCTGGAATGACAAGGTGGCTTCACGAGCGAAGAGTTTATCACAGCCTTGACTGTGCGCTGTGAACGCGAGCTCGAGCTCCGTTAATCTATGCTACAGTCTCGTATCTTTCTCTTCCGGGATGGCGAGCCGTTGTGTGGGAATAAGGGATAGCGGAGGGGACGGAGCATTAATCCCGGCGTGCCGAGCTTCTGCGCACACTCTCTGTGAGCTGTACAGATTACTGTATTGCGATCGAGTGAAAAAACGGCCGGATCCCAACTCCAGTGTCACCCGACTTCTCTCCTTCCAATTATCATTCGGAAACTCCCCCCGAGGTCCTCTGTATTTTCGAAGGCAGCGGCACCATAATTTCCGAACTCGGGGAACAGGGAGGAGCGCGTACCTCACCGGGAGTTGATCCTGCGACCGAGCTCTTCCAGAGGGACGAGAATCTGCGTGGAAGAAATCATCGATGGAACGCAACCGACGCAACCCAACGGGGCTATTGGAAATCATACAGACTGATCGACACGTTTATAGTTATCAACGATCGCGTCGTGAACAGTCAATCCCTGGAGGTCTGACTCGATGTATTCAGACGCTCGATTCAGGTTCTATACCGTATGATGCATATATCTGTGTTTAGTCGCAGCTAGTTGTAAAGTAAGCATTCACACGTTGACGTTTTTTGGTAGGTCGACATTTCGATATAAAAATCGATAAAATGAGTGAAATGAAGAAAATAAAGAAAGTAGGTGAATAAAGTCGTCTGAACCTGAAATTCAAGCACAGCCTCATCGCTTTATCGATGGAATTCCCCTCTTGTACCTATGCCATGGTGTGACCGAATTTCAGATTCTCACAGATCGGTAGAACGAGAGAGTTCTCCGGCAACCGTTCATATAGAGTCGCTTTTCCGCGAAGTGGCTTCTTGCGTAAACTTGCGCGTCAACCGGAGGACTTAGCCGGAATATCCTTCCGCGATGATTCCGTCGGAGCTAAGACGGCACCTCCAGTCCGGAGAGCCTTGAGGTCAGACGTCCGTCACGAAAGCTTGAGTCGGTCTTTCCGTAAGGCAATTTCACACATCAGCTGCATCTTGACAGTTTTGACAAGTTCAGACCGCAATCACAGCGTTCGTTGGTCTTGGCGACGGTTCCGTCTTGAGAATCGCTCCCTCCCTCTTTCTATCGAGGCTTGATGCAGACGCCAGTCGGAACGAATCCCCATCATCTGATTAGACGTGAGTCCCAAGGTTTCTTGGACTTGGGGTCATATTTCGGATTTGAATGCGTCCTTCTTCTCCCTGAGGACGCGTGAGCACGATCGGGGGACGTTTTGGAACTCGAAGGGGTCCCGGGAAGTTTCTTCGAAGTTTGAGGTGGTTTAAATGTTTTCCTTCACCATCACTGCGCCCTGCAGTCGAGCGTGATGTCCGTAATTCCACGAGACTAGCCTTCGCTGCGGAGGATGCCGCCGAGGGAGTGAGCAAATATCCAGAGAAACTGCTGGGCAAACGTGCACTGGGATGCTGAGCTATAAGTCGCTTTGTTTGAGGTCATTGTCTGGATAACGTCGCCTGTTCTCCCACAGGCCTGGATAAGCTTCAACGCGGGGCCTGCTTCTTCTCTCGCTCGTACCTCGAGTACACAGGCTGCTTATTCATAGATAAGATGCTCTTTGAGAAGCCGTTGGTCGCTCGCACTGGTTCGCGAAACCGGCGACCATCTCCGCAGTCGTGAGCCGCAGGTCTACGGGAAGGTCCGAGTGGGCAAGAGTTCGGGAATCGCGTCCAAGAGCGCTCTATTGTCCGCTGACGGCAGAAGCTCCGAATCGTGCGTCAGGAATCTTTGATGTGTTTTTATTCATGGAGGCATTCATTCCCTAGATGCTCAGATTCGCGAGATTCGATGAGAGTGCTGTCGACCTCGTTGATTTTCGACTTCGTTCGAGTAATGCTTGGTGAGACCGAAAATTCGCCGCAGAGGAGGTTCAGAGACAGGAGGCGAACGAGTCGAACCATTAGCGACTGCCGTCGAAACTCCAGAGGGAACTCTTTAGGGGTACGAGGAACCTCTGCTGAAGAGGAAATCGACGACAACAGGACGACGACGACAATAACAACTCGAACGAGAGCGGTTCGGACTTTTCTACGTAAGTCAGTCCGCTTGTCCGCTCCCTCGCCAGCTTCCCGGCCCGACTCCCCGCGCGTGAGCATAGGAGGACGCAGTGGATAGGAAATGATTAGGAACAAGGTTCCGGAGGAGGCTACAGGAAGAGGATTTTTGCGAACGACATCTCTTCTGCAGACACAAGGACATCGTCGACGACGGAAGTGAAAAAATCCCGCGGAAGGGAAAGACGAACACAGGAAGAGTCCCGGAAAGAATTGCGCGATCTCTCGCATCGTCAGGCTTGCTCCCCGCTTTTTATTCGCTCCGTTGTCGGTTGTCTTTATGATTGTCTGCTGTGAAGCGGAGAAAACAAAGAGAGAGCGAAAGCCGTCGTCGGCGGCAGCAACAAAGACAGGACCCAGCAAACTTCGGGCGCGCGAAGAAAACATCTCGATGCGAGAACACTGGCGCACTGTATTCATTTATTCATTCATTCACATCATTCGCTGTCACGAGCAACTCGTTCGTCACACGTGACGACGCGACGGGGAAAACGCAAGATACGTATACAACATCTAATCCCATTCAATTAGATCCTGTGGAACCAGAGCGGGTCTTACAGTAGAAGTTCCGCCATTTTCCCCACTAGTGGGTCTCTCTCAAGACTTTCGCATGCGCTGTCTCATTCTGTCGAGAGAAGCTTGCTCCCACCGAGAGACGACGCTCCGAGTCAGAACACCTGCGCGGCGGTACCAGGGCATGGAGCCATTTCTCCGAAAAGCCAACGGCCGTTCCGTTCTTGAGACTCCCGTCGGACCCGAACTCCGAGAAGAATAGCGCGGAAATGAAGCGGCGAGTACGAGATACGGGTGACCACAAGAAACTCGGATGACTGACGTCGGAAGAGGGTTTTGACACACCATTATATTCGAGGAACACATCTTCACGAAGCGGTCAGGACCGATCACGAATTTTCCGACTTCAAGAACTCAAGGAGAACGGGACACACGGGACTACAGACGAGGTAAGGGGACGTTCCGCAGGTCTCAGCAGAATTCCGCGTCTTTTGTTCGGCATGGATTCCTGGGACTGCACCAGCACTGATAATCCTATCATCTTATCGTTCCAAGATCGGTGCCTTCCCGCCACCTGGTCGGTGGAAGTTCCGGAATGTTCGTCATCTCCAAAAAAGGACTCCGCTATTCTTCTCTAATGGTCTCTCCGAACGTTAGTCGCTGCGCTCTTCGGACTCCGGGTCGCTTCTTATCCTCAAAATGAATGGGCTGAGTCAGCCCGTCCTCGGCTCGTCAAAAGAGGGTCTTGGTTCTTCATGACATTCTCTGACATTCATTCGTTCGCGTGTTCATTGTTCGAATCATGGCCCCGTATCAGCACCTGCAGCCAGCTGTCGAACACGGGTCTGAGAGACCGGAAAAAAGACAAGGAATCGGAGGGGCGGTGTAAGGAGAAGATTCCTGACGTGAGATTTTGAGATAGGGAGGAGCGAGACGGAAGAGGAAGAGACTCGGAGCGAGCTTTTGCGGAAGGGAAAAAACGAATTTTTCCCGGCGATGCGACCGCACACAACTTCCATGAGAGCTCGACCGAGTCAAGGAAAGAGGAACCTCAGAAAAGCAGAGGAGTGTACTAGGAGGGAACGAGAGAAGGGATCGAACGATGACGAAAGAGTAGACTCGCCGCAGCCTACCAACCGATTTCGTGGTTTCTGCGACGATCATTCGGGTCTGGGGGAAAGAAGTCGACAGAACCAGTCAGTTGGAAGGGAACGTGAAGGAGCGACTGGAATGAAAGCAGCAAAGTAGATCTTCGATCCGACGGTATGTCGAGGGGTACATTCGCCTCGGCGACTTTCTGGATGCATTCCACCGGAAACAAAGGAGAGCGTTCGTTCGTTCCTCGATTTTCAGTCCATATCACTCTCCGGACGTCTCGGGTCAAGAGAAAAGTTTCGAGGATCCGAGTTGCCGAACGAGCATAAACTACCGGCTTTTCGATTCCGATATCATTCCGGTCCTTTTCAATCTCTGGGATACTTCCCCCGAGTCTCTCATCGAGTCTTTCCTCGCTTATTCCGTTCATTTTTGCTGGTTCTCGCGAAATTTGCCGCTCCGCGGGCTCCCCTCTGATTGCCTCATCCCTTCCATCCGCTGCGGAATACCTACCAAATTGTGTCTTCAAGTTTTCCTCATCTTCGGGTAGCTGATTGGAGAAATCGCTGTCGACTAGAGATTACGAATTACGTGAAACGGCTTAGTTCCGAGCGTCCACGGGACCAGAGGGAAGCTCGAGTGAGCGGATGAGTGAAGGGAATCTCCGTCGTTTCGGCGCAGATGATTAGATTCTCTTGAGAGGATTTTGCGGGCGGATTGACGAAATAGAATTTACTCCCCCCAAGCATCCCTGATTCCCACCGTCCCCCTCTCTTATTCCATCCCGCCGGGCTCTTGTTCCTGATCTCTCGCGTACATCTGATCCATTTATTCGGCCTTATCCATTCGTCCCGATCGGATGCACCTGCATTGAACAGATATTCAAGGGATAACAGCGACGGCAATGCCGTACGGAGCCAAGCCACCGATAAGAACAACAAGCATTGTTTTAGCAGCGGAAAACAGCACTGCGGACATAGTAGGTAGCGGACGACAGGGAACGGCAAACAGAAACGAAGTGAAGAGGCGGAGGGGAGCCGGCATGAATAAAACATAAGCGTTTGCTCATCATAACATCCCCTTCTTGATGTAGCTTCAATTTGGCAACGCTGATGAACTCGACTGTTGGCATCATTCGCCATTCGTTAACATTGTTGGATACTCTCTGAATGGACGAAGTCGTGAGTTCGTCACGACCATCGCCATCAAGGAGCACTGATGACTGATGACCTCTGGGCTCGCGGAACGACCGGATGAACGGGATCCCGCGTCCTTACCCACGCCGAGCCTGCCTCACGAGCGGCTAGGGGAGCTAAACTCCGGGAGTATCGATGGCGGAATATCAACACGTGGATCGCCCTTCGTGAATCTCTGGAAAACTCCTCGTCCTGCTTGGACCTTCTCTCAATGAAGCCGACAAGTGACGGGACCGTTTTCGGTAAGGAGCTGTGAGAGTCGGGAAATTCTCCCCATTCCTTCCTAAAGTATTCCGAGAACAATCTCAACCGCGACAAGTCTGCACGCGAGTCCCCCCTCTGGTACCCGATCATTTGCCCGCCCATCGTTCCCGTCGATTCCGAGGCGGTCCTCGGAAAAGCATGCGAGCTCTCCGTTGGTTTCCTCGGTATTGACGATTCGTTAGATAATCGGAATGTAGTCGATTTGTTTCATGCTTCAAAAACCATCCACTAGAGACAGTCCGCGCAGAAGGAGTCTCGAGTGTCGGCAAGTTCACCGCGGGCGTCCCGGGACGGACCTGACGCCAAGTATATATGTAAGTGTGTATGCAAGTTGGCTTTTGGGGTCTTGAGCTTCACGAGAGCTTCTCCTGTCACTCCTGGACGACGCCGACTTCTGCTGATCGGAGACTCGATACTCGAAATGGACGGTTGAATTCCCGATTCTCGAGTCTCTACGGTATACGGCATGGGGCACTCCCGACGGGATATGCTGTCAGCGTGGGAGTGAGCGCATTTGCTAGAGTGAAGGAGTTTGGAGGCGCCCGGGAGACTCTGGAGACCGACACTTTATCAAATTGCAGGTCTTCAAAACTGTGGGAATAAAGATGATTGTAAGGGAAGAGCGAAACGATTGGCGTGTACTGTTGGTTGTTCGGAAGTTTCCGTGGTCGCTCACTCTTTGTTCACACGCCTTCGACGGAGGGAGCAGCCGCCTCTTTCCCGACAGTCCTGTCGATCAATGAATTCACGGGAAGCCTAGGAACGAGAGATCGCAGTGCCTTCTCTCCGAGAAGCGTCCTCCGTAAAGAAGCGAAAGTGGAACGACGCGACAGATCAATCGCGGTACAAGTTTTGAGCGTCGTTTCAGAAAGCAGAAGAGCACTGTGGTGGCTTCCGGACGACCGTGACGGGTCATGACGACGCATCGAACCCAGTCGCAGTCTGTGTCAGCCAGGAAGAAGTATTTGACTTCCGCCGTGGGTCGCATGAAGGTCTTCGGACTTGAGCTTGAACTCTCCGCGCGGAATGAAAAGGACGATATCTAGCAGTGGACAGAGAGCGAATCGGTGGAGTGTGCGAACAGACCACAACAGAGCCTAGAGATAACTCAGAACGGGACACACTCGAATGCGTTTGAGAAGAGAAGCGAGTCTTGGTGAGGGGCATGTCCACCATCCTGTTTTCTATATATGCCCCGCGTTCCCGTCCCGGAACTCTTGTTTCAAGTCAGAAAAATACAACAATGTTTCCCAGAGCGCAATGAGAGACCAGACTCCCCGATGCGGCAGATTTCAATCCCACTTGAAGAACATCGACGTAGAAGCGAGTTCCGGACAATCGTCGGTTCTCCTGAACACGGAACGATCCGACGAAAATCAGAATGACAATCGAGGTTTGTTACAAAAATGCCACGATTATCCGACTGATTATAACTCGATTGTACGGGGCCAATCGGACTGCCTAACCCCTAGTTCCTAAATCTTAATTCGGTGGCGGTGAATCTTCCCGACGGGCCAGCGAGCGACGTTCTGACAGATCTTGAAGCGCGCTCTAGTGAAGAGAAATGACTCAAGCATCGCGAGAGACGGAATAAATCCGGCAATGGCTCTTCCGGATGAAGAGCGAGAGAGCCGCGCTCGCGACGCTGTTCTGGATCCAGTCCCTCGCTGAATTCCACCGATTTTTCTCTAGAGGATTGGAGGAGCCTAGTCCGGCCTTGTTTGGGCGTATACGGCGATTGACCCTCTTCTCGCGTTGGAGGGAAGCAATGGGCATGCAGGCTTAGCGAGGCAGTCATTTAAATTGAGTTTCGACCTACTAAGAACTCAGAGGTCAGACGATGCTCGTGAGGCAATGTCAGAATCCGGAGCCGGGAGTGCCAATCGGCTGACGACGTCTCCTCGCATTCCTCGCTACGGGGTGCAAGTCCAGAACACGGAGTGCTTGACGCACTCGCATTTGACCACGATGTCGCCCTTCGCACAGTCTCGGATCCTTATGGCTGATTGGAACTTCAATTCGGAGAATTAAGAAAAATGTGCCGATTATGATATTCCAAGTTTTTTATTCATCCAGAACATCTTCGCAAGTTGACACTCTCATCCTCATTATTTGCTCATTATCCGCCGAAGGCATTTCGACAACGTTCTCCCAATTCAAGTCGACATCTGTACAGGGGTAAATGCGGAAAATTTCCCTTATTTACGATATTATTAAGGGTGTGTGATGTGTTGTTTACAGGAAGTGTTTAGATTATGTGGATTCATGTCCCCTCCCACCGTACCTCGTGAAACAATATTCGACCTTGAAGAGGCGTTCTATCTCTCTGGGCGCGGAGCCAGGCTCTCCGAGTCGGCCGCCCCCCGAAGCCTTCCATGTTGGAAGATAGGAACTGCAGGGGAGCTGCTCGGGTAGCGAGGAGAACGAAAAGCGATTCACAACGCATTGGAAACAACCCATCAGGGGATGAAACGTCGATAATGGAGCAAAAACAAGCAGAAACGTTCATAATTCAAAATATCAGCGGTTCATCGGCCAACCCATTATCCGTGGCTATAAGGATAAATCATTCAATACAGAGACCCGCCAGACTCCTCCGTCGCCTGACTACGAGCGTTCCGAGTAGTCAATGCGACTGCAGTGACGAGGAAAAGGGTTTTTCTGACAGAGAGCAGATCGACTAGAGCCGAAGATCAGCTCGGGTTTGAGGCTAGCTGTGACGCTCCGAGCATTGCCAAGCAACTAAATTGACGGATGATGTCCACTCTCCCACGGAGAGGTAAACGACGATTCGGTCGGAAGCTCTCGCCCACATGGAGCCGTTCGAGATCGAACTCCTTGCATCGCGTCTCCATCGGCGTCAGACCTGTGGAAGCCAACGTCTAAGTTCTTGGGAGACTCGCTCAGCAGAGCCATCCTCTGCCTGAGCGGTCACGATTTTAAAGACTCCGGACACCACGTCAGCAATGCCTATATCGGGAGTCTCGAAAACATCAGTCGGAGCGAAAGCCCCCGTCAGGGCTCCCTATCAGATCACAGACATGAGTCTGTCGTCTTGGCAATCAGGATGGATAGGGGGACACAGGGCCAAACTTTGAATTCCGAATTCGGGCAGCAAACGGGGAAACACACAAAAGCTCACCGAGGAATAGCTGCTCGAGGAATTTGCACGATGTTCGCGGGGAGAGATCGACGAGATACGACGATGACACTGGAGCAACCACTATGAGACCAAGACACGACACCAGGACGATGACATCGACGGCGGTGGAGGCAGGGGCCTTGATTCTCATCAGAGTAAAAGGCTTCCTTCGCCCGCGCTCCTACCGGTTGAGCAATTTTCTCCTTTTCATAGCGAGTAGATGGAGCGCGGGGCAGGCCGACCGGGGGACACCTTCCATATCGGTAAACTCAAATGACCCGGAGTATATGGCCCTCTCGCAGCATCGGAGGGATCTAATGGAGCTCGATCGGGCCGTGTATTTTACGCAGAAAGCAGTGATACAGAAGACGTAGTTTGCGATGCCATTGGCTAAGGACGTTCCATCAACAAGAAGCTAAGAAGCCGGAGGCCTAACAGCGTCAGAATACAACATGGGTACACATGAATATATACGCCGGGGCTCTTCGCACTAACCAAGGTCGCCGGAAGGTCTCAGCTCTCTCCGACTGACAGCCAAAGGTCTGCAGAGGTCGCTGGGTGCCCTCCCCTCAGTTCAAATATTTCGAGTTTACCATCGCCGGCTTTTAGGGCCAGTCCTGCTGTCGGATAGCAACACCGGAAGATCTTGCACCGGAAGGTGCATAAAATCTTCGGCGGTGTGTAAGAGAGCCCCACGCAGAAAATTTCACAGGGAACACAAGTGCTCGTCGCCTGGGCTCGCATGAACTCATCGACGCCTTGTCGACGCCATGCTCGAAACTTGTTTGCCCTCGATGCGGCGAGCGATGGTCTGTTGCTCACCACGGGACCCTCTCTCTGGGGTCAGAACCGTTGCCCGCTGGGTCGCTGGCCGTCTATCTTCACAAGAAAAACCACAACACACTGAGCCATAATGAGCCTTCTTCATCAATAATGAAATATGCTGCTACTGCCATATTGGAGGTTGCACTCGTAATTAGGTTTGTGAGGAGCAGCCGCCCTGCTAATAACGAGTTAAATAATGAATAATGCCGGCTCTACGACGCCAGTGAGGTCCAAGCAGCGGTGAGTTGGCCCTGATTAGGGGAAAAACGATGGTCAACCGTTGGACGCTGCACGGCATGGCCTCCATCTCGATCGCTCAAAGCCAAGCATCCTAATCGAATATATGCGCGGCTTAACACGCACGGCACCAGGAAGGTGGGCATGAATCGTCTGTATGTTCAATCGATCGGGAAACTCCCTGGATGATCTGATTGTGTTCGTGGTATATGTTAGATCTTCCACGTGTATGTAGTGCTCCACCAGATATGCTTATGGATGATCACATGCTAGCTTGTGTAAAAACCGGGTATCCACACCACCGTAGAAACTAGTGTTTGTCGAAAAATCATATGTCCTTCGATAGTGTACTTATGTTCCACTCATAAGTTCCGCTTACAATTCGATATGTTCAGTCGTGTCTCAAGTAAAATTAAATATGGTTGGAACTATCACCGCCAACAGCTGCGCTACCTCTAACTTCTCCATATGGAGGTATAGGGGAGTTTTGTAGAAAAATTTGCTGCTATCCAACAAGGGGATATGTGGATTTATATTCAGTTCGGACGAACGTAGGCAGCTCACAGTGCATTCTTCTCCTCAATAACGAGTCTAGTCTAGACATATATGTATGTATATCCACATCTACATCACTCAACTATTCAACTTCGATCTAGAACGACCGTTCCCATGCGATTCGGAATCGATCCCATCGTGGAGGAAGTAAATTTCCCTTCCGTTTCTAAAAAGTACAGTCGCCTCTTGATATTCTCCCTTTGACCTAGGCTCCTCCCGCCTTTTTTCTTCCTTCCATCTCGTTGTACAGGCTCCTCATCCCAGAATTCCCTGTGGAATAACCTCATCCCGTCGATAGGGAGCAACGCCGCGGGGGAAATCGAGAAGCATCTCGAGAATTTTCAGAGTTCCAGAGCCCACACTCAAAATTTGGAGTAAAAGCTTTGAATGGTCGAGAACGTGGATCTCGAACGAGACTCCGACGGAACTCTCGTCTTGATTTCATTCATCAAAGAGAAAAATTCCACTCTCAAGCGACTCCGAAGCGCTGTGATACTTCGAAGTTTGAAATTCCGATCCAGATTCAATATGCAAGTGCTGCATTCTTCCCGGATCCCATACAGAATAAATCGAATTCAAAAGCGTTTTGTGCTGCTGACGAATCCGCTGAAGACATTATCTCTGGAATCCGCTGCTCCCGAGGCGAGCCCCATTTTTGATGCGAGATTCTCTCTACAGGGAAGGGGATGAATCTCATCACAGGCTCCAAAACAGAACCTAACTAATAACCAACTCATAATGTACACGGGTCGATTCGCGAGCGCTAACGCCGCTAGCATTGGGCAGCGTGACGATGCTCAACGAATATTTTCGCTTTCTTCCGGAGCTTCTCGGACGCGCCGTTGTCTCCGGTTGATCGTCGATTCATTTGCATGTCGATCAGCTCTCCGACCCCCTACATTTTCCCTTCTAGAACCTCATCATCAATTTACAAATAATGCTCTTCCACCGATGCGTCGGTGGCTGAGAACGAAGATTATGGAACGAAGTTCTTCCCTTTAGCTGCTGTGGAAGTTGCCGTTAGTTGTGCGGAGCCCTTTTTCCATGCAGGTAATCGATCCAGCGTTGCGCCGTCGTTTCCAGAATTTTCGACTGCATTATCGTGTTGAGGTAAAGCAGTTGACTTATGTGCGTTGTGTGATAGTCCCAACGGGCGATGTTGGGCGGCAGTGACGGAATCGAGAAATGTCTCAGGTCGTACACAGACCCCGAGCCCGTGTCGAACAGAGGCAGCATGTGTTTGAGACTGGTCATCCCGTCAAGGAACAGCGTTCGGGCTCCGCTGTCGTTGCTCACCTTGAAAACGTCGTAGATGCCGAACAACGAATAGATGAAGCCGTTGAGCACAAAAGAGCTCTTTGGCGTCGGGTACTCTTCGTACCAACTGTATTTGTCGGCGAATTTCGTGAGCACACCGCCATTCCTCGAGTCCTTCTTGAAGAGCTCGAGTGCTCTCAGAGCAGACTGTAGATAGATCTGCTGCCGGGTGACTAGGTACGCTCGCACGAGCAATGACATGCACTGGCCTTGGGCCATCGCCGAATACCAGGGCGCTGTCAGGAAAAGGAGTTCCGGCACGAGGTTCCTGCCCACGGTAATTGGCCAGCCCCCGTCGCGGTCCTGGTTTTTGACAAGATAGTTGCACGCGGCGAAAAAATATTCGTCGTGCGCCTGCGTCAGCAGCGTCGCGTTCCCGATTCGACCGTGACCCCGGAACACGATCTTCACTATTTGGACAGTTTTTCCTACGAGGGCCGCGGCTGTTCTCGATGCTCGTTTCCCTGTTCCGGTCTGGAGACCCTTCCGTAAATCGATGAAGACGTCTCGGGTCAAGGTTCTCCAGGCGTTCCGTGATGCTCCGATGCCCACGTAAACGTCCTGACCCTTGCTGCTGATGAGTACGTCGGTCATGACGTAGTGGACTCCGTACGTGGTTCCTGACGCTATGACGTACACCGAGACGCTCCCGTTTTGTCCGAGGAACAGGTCCAGCTGAACGATGGGGAATTGCTCGGTAGTCTCGAAATCGAGTTCGACGCCGGGCGCGGCCTCGCCCTCAGAAGTTCGGAACTCCATGACGGGTCGACCCGTGTCTTCGTCGGACGTGGGTCGGAAGACAGCGCCCTCTTTGGCTTTCCATTCGCAGCCATCTTGCGTCGTACCCCGCGTGAGCAGAAACTGACGTCGCGTTGTTGAGGTTGCAGTCAGGTTCTTGCTGAAATGACTCAATCCGAATTGCGCTATTTGTGTCGGGTAAAGATGTCCGGAAGAGTTCCACTGCGTGCTGACGGGAACACCTGGAAAAACATAAACGTCAGAGTCACTTCGTCAGGTAGATTAGATAAATAATAGTGAGGAGGCTCGTGCACGTCTTCTGCCTCTCGTCGTTTTCGCCGCTTCTCGATAAGCTCCTCCGCTATCGTGTCGATGTTTTATTACTGCCATTCCAAGAAGCTATCAATCTCTTTCTTGCAAGAGTCCATTATTCTTCTCGTTTATTCAGTTCTGCTCTCTTATCTATATTTCAATACGCCACTCCCCTCCTCATGCGCGCCCGCTCGGAGGACTCCGTATCGTCTCCGTACATTCATCTCCTCATCGACAAGTATTCATGTCTCTTCAATGACCCTTTCTGAGACTTTTCTCCAGTGTCGTTGGCGTCCTCTTTCAGCGCTCATCTTCGGTGCCGCCTTCTTCCATGCAGCGTAATTTTCGTTCCCATCGGTGTCTCGTATTCCTCTCGAATCCCCAGCAGATTCGCCGGCTACCTTGTTGCGCGGCTCGCTCTTTCAGCCGCCGACTCACTTTTCGGCTAGCCGTCCCTCCTCCCGGTCCCCCGATTCCAGCTAACGACACGTACGAAACTTCCATGTATGCCGCAGGACACCTCGACACCATCCTCTCCTGTTGCTGTGTGTCGTGGTGATGGCCTACGTCCATCCTCGGTGGCCTGTCTATCACGACGTTGTACCCATATCTCCTCGGAGGACCACGCGACGACCGCTTCGGCTTACCTTCAATGCCCGAGATGACTTTGACGCGGTCGCGAATAGCGACGTTATAGTTCCCGAACCATAAATACGGTCCATTGGCTTTATACTTCTGGCTGGGGTTCGAGTATTTCGAGTAGGAATGCTGCCAGTGGAACGTCGAACCATCAGCGGAGAGCTTCCCATACACCTGCAAAGAAAGAGACACGGAGTCAATAATTTCGCTCTCCATGTCCACCGGTGAGCTCCGTCATATGAGTGCTATAGACGTCCAAAACTTTATTGAAGCATGTGAACGCAGCTCGGCTGAATTTCATCAACAGTCAAGGGCGCGACGGCGTTTCCCACTTTGCGAAAGGAGCTCCGCACCGTTTAGATCGCTTTGTGTCGAGTATTAGCGGACGAATGGAAACAGCGATAAAGAAAGTCGTTGTTACGTTGATGGTCGTTGTGGTTGTTTCCTTTGTGGAACTCCGCTGTTCCAGGGTAGAACGGAGGGTGACGGGGGCGACTTGTCCTGTTCTGTGCTCTTCTCGAGACCTAAACGTTGAAAAATTCACAGACGGAACCGCCGCCAGGCTGATACAAAATGAAACATTGGTCTGCGGCCCTTTGTCGTAGACAGAGTGCGCGTTCGTGTTGGCATGAATATAAGCTGACGAGGAACGCTTCCCGGGTACTCAACAACTGCTATTGCTTGTTCAGCAACCTTTGTTGTCGTCGCCTCACCTGTGCTGCGTCCAGGACCGAATGAGCGTATAAGCTGCTCTAATCCCCGAGATGAGCTCCGCATACTCCGTAGCGACCCGAGAGAGCTAAAACCCTGGGGCTTTTTAAAGCTCGAGTACAATCTTGGAACGATCATCAGTCATCAGAATCGATGGTCCGGAACTAGGAACGGAACTCTAGTTCACCGCTTCGCGAAGCTGGACCGCGGTGACGGTCATCCATTGACAAAGAAACGGTGGGAGATTCCTTGAATGGAACAACCACCGCCGGAACTCCCCCTGAAGCACTAGTGATTTTGTGGAGCAGTGACTCGTGCAAATGAGTCGGCAGGTCTCCTATGGAAAGATCCGGAAAGGGATCCGGACAGCGGCGGATGTGAGAAAGGGAGGAAATCTAATTCAAATCATCAGAAGTAATAAAAACGGGTCCCAAAAACCAATAAGCAGTTTCAGGTCAAGCCGTGGGGTGTCGAAGCGAGTGCGTCTGTGAGCGGATGAGCCGCGAACAGCGACCAGATAGCAGTGGTAGATAGTGGAAGAAACCTAGATCAAGTTAATTCACTTTCTCTGTTTTTCTCTTCTCGCCGAACCTCCTCCCGCGTGTCACAGGAAAAGAGACGCGACGTGCCGCGGACGCAGTGGGTTGGCGGTGGCCAGGTCGAAATTACGAAACTCTCGCATTGTCAGCTGTCTGCTGCCTGGATTCCGTCCGGGCCGCATCGACTCCTACCGGGAATCGATTCAGTCCCACTCAGTCTTTTGATTGCTGCTTGAGTTGCTGAATCTTCCCGACTCTGAGTTGAAATTGACAAATGAGGCCGGCCTTCAGGAACTATTGATGTTCGAATCCTGCTGCTTCGGCTGAGAATAAGGGCGTTGAGGCAGACGTTGCTCAACGCCCGCTCTGGATTTATATTGAGGAACGAGGGACGAGACGGGCACGCGATGCATTATTCAGGGTGCAGAAGGTCTCAATCGCAAATTCGAATTCCGAAAATCGCACCTGTTACTTGAAGATCATGCCGTCCCTTACTCCGTATGAACGGCGCTTCACAACGTAAAATTAAGAACCTCGGCAGTACGACGCATCGGAGAGTGCTTCAATATCGAGAATGATCCCTCAGAGCGCTCTTGTCTCGGAATCGGCATCGGGGAGAATAGGAGGGACGCACAGAATCTGGCCGAGCTCTCGTCGACAGAGAGTGCGGTGACAGCATTTTTCCACGCTCGGATCCTCTAAAGTTCCTACCCGGAAAAGTGAAGACATCGAGTCACTTGTAGGCTCGCTCGCCCTGGCGCTGCCGCTCGGCGTGTGACTCGAGCAAGCATGAACCGGAGCTTGTGCTCCCCAGCAGAAAAAAAATGAACAGACCCCCACATTCGCGATCCGGAATCATGGAATTTATTTACACATTCTGCCGTGAGAACATCGCTGACTGACTGGGACGATAATCAAAACGTTTACGAATTCATGAACGCTGTGGCGATGGACCGCGAACCCGCCCATGATTCCATGATCACGGCAAATGATTGGTGATGATGATGATTCGTCGCCCGAACTCGCCCGTGACCGTTCCGTGAAGCGGTGGATTTTTTCTCGGTCGCTCCGTGCTCGAGTTGTTGGTCGGCGGTCTTCGACAACGGTTCATTCCTTCGTTGCGGGAGTAGTGTAATTAAGCTCAGAGCTCCTCCCTGCCTCCTCCTGATCTCCCCTCCTCCATCCACCTATGCCCCGTCTTTCCAGTGAAGCCGACTCGCACAGTTAATCTTGACCGAGAGGCCAACGCAATTTTGAAAGTGATGCCAAAACTTTCGAAGGCGACGCGCGTACGGAGCGGGTCCATAATCAGATGGGCAAGGTTACGTGGCTCTCCTCATTGTTCGCTCCCTCGAGAAAACCCGGTTTCTCTCGGAAACTTTTGCTCTCTCGACGGTCGTGTTTCTCTCATTAGTGTCTCCGGATCTGGCGTGTCGCTAATAAGGTGAAGTAACTCTACAGATTAAGCAGCTCTCAAAAGGCGAAGGATGATTACACGCAGCAGAACTCATTTTCGCTACGCAGTATCGCGAGTAATTTTTTGATTGAGCGTCCGAGGCATCCCTTCCGCTCGGTCATCGAAATTTTCTCCACCACCGAAATCTCCCGTCCGAATACCGAGTTTCTCCGCGTTCGTCCGATTCGCCATAGCCGCCAACCACACGACGAGACCTGCGCTGCCTCGGACATTCAACACCGCGGCCAGGGAGCAAGGGGAAAGGAGAGCTTTAATTTTTTATTTCCGCTCCATCATCCGATTTTTCCTGCCTAGGCTTCTCCACACCGCTCCGTGTGGCACAGGCGTCGTAATTCGATATCTGCTGTCAGAGAGTGTTGTCATCGATTTAGCAGCGCCGACTTCCTGTCGGCCTTTCTTGCCTACTTTAAAATCAGAGCCCTCTCGAAAATTCGAGGACAACGAGCTTCCTCCCTCTCTCTATGTGACTCCACTTTGCACTCATTCGTGTCCTTCGCTCCCTCCGCTCTAGCCTCGGCTTCGAGAACAATGAATAGAGAACCGCTCGTCGGGTCTGTGGCTTGGAAACTCGACTCACAAAAGATTCATCCTTTCATCGCGCGGTCTCCGGGGAGGATGTGAGAATCAAGTTGTACGCGATTGAGTTACCGGCGGAACCGTCCCAACTCGTCGTTTCCCGCGTCAATCAAACCGCGGAATGAGACAAAGAGCTCGAGAGAAGGCAAAAATCTATAATGATGGAAAGAATCATCGGGGAAAGCTATCGTACGAAACCTGACGATTTCTGTCTTGCCAGCCGAAGGGGGTGAGCATCGGACGAGAGCTCTGTGCGAAGTCGACACCCGTATACTTCCGAGCAAGAACGGATTGTCCTGTCCTCACGTCATGTTGAGGACGGGGCAAAACGAGGTCGACCCGAGTCATTTTCCAAGATATCAGCGAACCCTATCGACCGTGGGTTGCCGGGCGTCGTTTGACAGACCACGGAGAATTATTCGAAGTTTGGATTCATCGGAGAGATCATTCCTTCGGCGTCTCGAGCATCGGGTCGGTCACAGGATCGTCACGATGAGAAACGTCGTAAAAACTTCGCACATCAGAGATACCGCCGCCGACAGCGTCGTCGTAATCGGTCTGTTCGCTCAACTGTACCTCATTCATTCGTCCGTCGCTCGCTCGCTCATCCGTACATAAGGTCGTATCTCGTAAACTGGGTCCCTGATGCGGCATCGGCGGCGTCGCAGACCATGATTTTAACGAGTCGGGTTGCTCCTCAGACGCTCTATCGACGCGTTTGAAGCGATTTGCATAACGACGAGTTATCGCGTTACGTTCAGTCGATTCGCACGGCCGAGCCGACTTACAGCTAGCGGGTTGCACAATATCCCCCGGACTCCGCTAATGTGACGAAGTTGGAGCATGAGCTCTGGCTCTGACCCCGCTCCCACTCCCAAGCCGGCCGGTTTTCTCTCCCCGCTGGGTGCCCCTGAAGTATAGTCGAATACATTTATCGCTTGTGTGAGTGCAGTCGATACGTGGAGCAATCGAAACGGAGTCTGGGTCTTCCCGAGCAGTTTCCGCAGCCGGCAAGTCACTCCATCGGACTGAGGGTTATGGGTGAGCTGGTCGACGGAGGGACGGCCGAGCGAGCGAGCGGGCACACTGTCGGTGAACGAATGAACGAATACGCCAGCTCGTCTAAGGTCCAATCTTACGAGACCTGCATATCAATATCCTATGCTGGAACGCAGCGATTGACCAACCGTTCTCGGATCCCTCTATAGCTTTCTGCCATCTCATCCCCGCGAACTTTGCTGTCTTCTTCATCGTCTCGTTCCTCGCCCTATCGACTTCTCGTTCTCATGGTTAGCGGTGCCCATAACTGTCGAGAATCCCCCCAATTCGTACGTACACTGACGTCAGCGTGGACTTCACCCTGATGGAGTTCCCTACATCCCCTCACTGTCGGATGCCACACCGGCTCCCTCCGCGGTCCTCCTTCCCCTTGTGATTTTATTCGAAGCTATACGGAACGTCAACCATTCATTCGAATCAGGTAAATCAAGAGACGATGAGTCGATCACATCGCGCCTTTGATTCACGTAGTCGAACGTGATTTTCCACCGAAGCATGATGAGAGGAACGAATTTTCCGCGGTGAAATCCGAAGGGATTCACGGCTTTTCTCGGCCTTAATTGTGCTCCCGAGGAAGATTAGGAGAGAATACCGCGAACTTCGAAAGATTGCGATCCGCTGAAAATTCACAGCCCGAACCATGGTGCCCAGCTTAGACCGAACCTCGATCAACTCCTCTCGAGAACCTCGTCGTCAGTGTTCATCGTGAGCGATCGTCTTGTTATTCAATTCGTTCCACCTGACGGATTCAATGGTGGTTTCCCTCGAGTCACGTTGAATTGCCCTCAATACCATGATGCTCTCCTAGTGCGACTCTGATTCTGTAGATAGCGGGTTCTTCTCTGGGTCACCTCCTGGGAGAGAGTATTTATTGCTTCCCCCTTGTTCATAGCTTTGAGAGCCTTGCTTCCGTTCTCGGACTGTCTCCGCAGCTCCTTGTCCTGGGATCGAACCCCGTGGAACGACTTCGGGGGCGAGCAGAAGGACTCTTAATTTTAGCAAGTTGTTATTTACTCAAACTTGCAGGAGCGTTGTTGAGATTCAATTTCCGACTTTTATTTGTCTTCGTATATTGGATTGCTCCGCTCAAGAGCTCCGATCCAGAGCGGGAGGCGAGGATTCGGTTCGATTGACTGGATGCGTCAACCAAGAGCACCGGCGGCTTTAGAGCTGAGTATCAGGGAATAAATCTCATTCCTCTCCGGATACTCGATTCGGCTATTCAGCGAGTCGAGCGATCGCTTAACCCGCGAGAAATCAGTTTTCTCCCGTGGGCGGCGCCTTAATCTCCTGACGGAGTGCTTTCTCCTCGATATATCAGGCGTGGCCACCAACGGAGATTGGAGTCTGGATTGAACTTTTGATGAAAAGCGAGACGGAGGCGTCGAGGAGCGTGAGCTTCTGAGGCCGCCGACTAGAGGTGAGGTCTTGCTCGGGAGACGGATATGGATTCGGACCGATAAATTGACGACGCCGAGGGTGACCGTGAGCATGGCGGGCGAGCAGCCAGGAGAAGCGACTCGAGCGAATTGACAGTTTCCTCGGTTCGTTCACCTGCAGAAAGCAGAAGTTCCAGGGAGACGACCAGTCCGTGATCGCGGAATCATGTGCCGGCTCTCCGCGAGAAGCGGGACGCGGCGCTGGTCCCACGGAAACGAAAGCAGCCTCCATCGATGCGGATTCTCTCCAAAGTGGAAATTTGAATGGTGATGATGCGCGTGCATCTGCGGCTGAGAGCTGCCCTGTCGACGGTCGCTGTTCCTACCGTCGTGAGCGCTGTTATTTACGATCAGTATTCATGGAATTCTTAATCAGCATCGCCCGGTATCATCATCGTGCGCCGGCAGCTTCAACGGCAACAGTTGCTGCCGCTCCTCTGTGTTCTTCTCGAGTGAATCAATGACGTCACAAGATCGAGCGCTCGTGAACCTTAATCTCGTTTCGAGGAAAGCGTTCCATCATCGCTGAGCGAAGCCTCTCCATTTTGTCGCCTTTTTCCCCTCGGCGTCTCCCAATTACTCGCCTTTGACCCCTAATTCTCGTGGAGTTGCCTTTGACGCCATGGCTCACCTCGCGCGCCGTCTTTGAGCCCTGCCTTTGCACTATCTGCTCATCTTTGATTTCACCGATAGCAATCCATTCCACGCTCGGTCCGTCGACGCAGTCTCCCCTAACGTTGATGACGTTCCGCTACGCTGTGTTTCAGCTTCGGCGCCGAGCTCATCGAGTTTTTCGGGCTTGACTCTCGTTGCTGTTCTGTCGTATCTTTCCCAATTATTGGCTTTCCACCGCGCGGAATCCAATCCTCCGCTCAATGACATAACTTTCTGCTGCGTTTCGCTCTCCTCCTCCCCGACGACCCATCGATCGAGAGACTGAGCTCTCTGGAGCTTGCGATTGTTGCTTAAGAGTTCCCTACCGCCTCCGCTCGCATTATTTCACTCGATGTTCCTGGTCTCCCGTCAGTGTTGTAAGAACAAGGATTCAGAGAGCTATCGGAGACATAGTAGGTGCCTCCATTTCTTTCGAAAGCGCCACGCTCTCGTCAGAGCGGAGGACTGAACTTGCCGGATGTCGACAGGTTGAGTGGATCTGGGCGGCAACCTTCGGCCCAACCATCGCGCTTCCAGGAGGAGCATCAAGCGAAAATTGAATTGCTGCGATCCCCTTACGGAACCCCTTCATTTGCGAAACTCAATCTTTTGCTCCATAAATTTTTTTTCGATGGCGCGGGTGCATCCCGGTGGTGCCTAGGTCGACGGCGACGGCGAGAAGTACCCCATCCAAGCAGGCAATGGGGGCTCCGACTACATCCAACGTCGCGAACTCTGTCTGCGATGCTGACGACTCCTTCCGGAGCTCCGGCGCGGCGATCTTCTGCTCCGCTTGACCATGAGAGTGGACGCCCCCTAGATAAAAAAAAACATCGGATCCTCCGATCGAGATGAGGCGGGAGCATCGGGCGGCATTTTTACGCGCCCCTCCAGTAATCCCTGGCCTCCATGGGTTCCGATGCTCTCAGCGCTGATTTGTTGAGGAGCGAACCTGTTGTGGGGCATCGCACGCCAGAACTGCTCACGAGCCCCAAGAGGTCCCCCGCTCCCGACACTGGAGAATCTTCGAAAAACGCAATTCATGGATACGTCTTCCGCTTGCGAGAATCTTCGACGGGATCTCAACCATCGTCCAGTGGCGACGTCACAAGACAGATCGATGCTCCTAGACCTAAGCGGAAATTTCCGACTGGATGGAGGAGAGAAGAATTCCCGACTTTCCGTCAGATCGAATCTCCGTCAACCCTCCCGGATCCACTCATGGACAGAAATATACACGAGAGTTGACTGGTTGAGTGGCGAGCTGTCTCCGTCTACCACGGCAGGATCTGAGAAGATCAGAGAGCTCGAGAAACACCCGCGGGTGAGGAGGCGTGAAGGGATCCGTTGAGCGAGGAATCGGAAGCTGCGTTCAATCGCTGTCAACAGATTGGATTGGATTGCCATGCCTCGTCTTCTCCCGTCCCTTCATACGACCCTCAGCTTGACTTCTCTTTTGATTCCTTTGACTTCCCGACCAGGTCTCTTGTCAATCATCATAGACTGCATTACTTTCTCTCTCCGAGTGCACTCTCACTATCGTTTGCAGCCGTTCACCGTGACGCTAAGTCTTCGGTTCTCATTTTCCCGGGTCTCGCGTCCTCGAATCTCGTCCCTCAGGGTCGCGTTTCGCTGCTTCCTCGGATAGCTCCATATCGCTTTCCTGATCGTCTTGTCGCCTCCTGCTCGTCTTTCCTCTCGGATCTCGAACGTCTAACGATAAGTCGAGTGAAGATGAAAGATAGAGAAACATTGAATGAGCTACACAGCTGTTCGGAACTGCATTTCCTTGATACAACGTGAAACTGGAATCTATAGATCTCTCGCCGACGAAACTGCAGTTCGAGCTAACGACCAGGCTCGAGACCCCCGATGGCAAGTCGCTTCGACCAGCGAATATTAGTATCCACAAGACTCGAGTAACAGAGGATCATTTTAGAACATCGGACGAGGCAACTGAGGCGCGGGCGTTCGAGCAGATCTATTTGCTCAAGACGACTTGTGGCTTTCATCAAGTTCCTCTCTATCTTCGTCTTTCGCTCCACTTCTCTCTCAAGTTTTTTCTCTCTAGGGAACCTATACAACGCCTTGTTGAACTAGATCGACCGACGACTGTTCGGTCGTCCCTTCGTTGGCTCGCCGTCCGTCCGTCCGTCCGTCCGTTCGATTGGACCGAGAAGCGAAAACGACGTCCGGAGAAGAACTCGCACGACGGAGATAGAGGAAAGCTTTCAGGTGTTTTTTCATTTGGGCGACGTTCCTCAATCCACTTCAACTCCAGAACATCCCTCCTCTCATCCTCTCTCCCTCTTCTCCCTACCGGTCCCGTAGCTCACCGAGTTTCCATTACTTCCCCTCCGCTCTATCGTTTTTTCTCTCTATTTCTATCTGTCTATTTCTTTTATCGTCCATCCTGTTTGTCAGGCCTCTCATTCCTCGGACGCGCGCGCTCCGATTCTCTCATTTAGTCTCTCTCGGCGTGACTCTTTCCCTCTCCGTCCCTACGTTCTCGCTCTCCTCTTCTCTCGCTGCGTCTCTTCCAGGAGATCTTTCGTCGACCACCTTCCTGTGTCTACACATTGATGAGCTAGCTAGAGGAGCAGACGAGGAGGAGGAGGAGCGGCGGCGGCGGCAAAAGAGCGTTCGAGGAGTGATTGACCAGTCTCTGGGACGAGGTGAATCTTTCGAGAAACTCCGAGATAATCAGCTGACAGGTCTCCCCCGGCAGGCAAAAACCAATTATTTTCCTTGTGCGGTCTCGCGCGCCCGTTCTCCGGCTCCGCCTGGACTCTACGGTAGTTCTGTGGTTCCGCATAGCGACGGATTCTGCTCTTCTTCTCAGTAATCTCCGTGGACGCGTCATTTTTCGCTTGCGTATAACTTCGCGGAGCTATTTTGCTTGCTCCGTCCTTTTCCCTCGGACGCAATCCGTTTAGCTTCCTCGCGTACTCCGTGAAACTCGGTACGACGAAAAATCCTTTCGAGGACGCGTTCCTGCTTCTCCGAGTCCTCTCCATCCCGTCCTCCTCGCTCACCAGGAATTGCACGCTGTTGCGACCCGCGTGAGGTTGGTAGCGATCCCGTTCGAGGTGGTGGTACGGTATTATCACAAGGCGGCGTCGCGTCGTTGGGGTTTGGGCGGAATGGTATAGCTGGGTTCCGTAGGGGTTGAGGCTGGGGTAATGCAAGCAGGATAGAATGAGTTCGGGTGCGGTGAAGGAGCGGTCGGGGAAATTGAAGCAGCAAGAGCTAGATGCTGAGCCATACACACTCGGATGGAAAAACGGAGAGGAAAAAACGCGCCACAGTCGCAGCAACTACCGCCGACGACGACCGACGTCGTCGCCGAGTTCAACCTGAGTCAGTGGCTGAGTGAGGAAATTGATGACGAAGAAAAAGGAAATTGATCGCACGGTGAAATTATTACCGACGCGACGCACGCTCGAGAACCACGAGTTTCCTCCCGCTACGGGAAAAACTCCGGCTGATGGATCGATCAAACGCTTCATCGGCTCGTTCATCCGTTACCACCTGTGCGGTACTTATTCATTGGCCCGGAACCTCCATTCTCCCTATCGACTCACTTACTGCTGGAAGCTTACGTTGACTTTTTCTCTCTCCCGAAATAAATCCCAAGTCCATCTATTCGGATGTCTCTCGGCTTCGTGCTCGCTTGGAGTATCCGGGAAATTTGCGGCGCTCGTGGCGGCTGGATGCCGGAACGAAAAGTCGCCGTCTACTCCTGACATCGTTATCAAGAACAGGACAGATACGTCGGATAATGGGGAGACTACGAGCGAAACAACTTTCGCGGCTATGTGTCAGGGTGTCGGTGTAATGAACGTGAGAAGCAATTCAGCCGTGAGGGCATTTCCGTGTAACGTGTCCGCCGCGAGCCGAAATCTGCGATGACCAACAGCAACGACAGAACCATCAACGAATTCGGCAACTCAAGAAGCACCGCGAGCGACAAGTGCGACGAGCCGCGCGCTAAAAAGCACGCAATGAGCGATTTGCGCGGATCGATTTCACAGGAGTCGTGAGGATCGGGTGAATAATGAACGAAGGAAAGGAAACCAAGAATGCGTCGATGATGATTCCATGAAGCTGTTGCGCAAGTTCCGAGGATGGGGAAAGGGAACTGGCCGGAAACACTAACGAAGCAGATGACGAACACAAGCTCCAACGGTTCGAGAGCTGCTGATGAAGACGACAGGTTCGGGACCGCACGTATGTGGAGCACGGAGAACACAGACGTGTAGATCCGGCGCACGGTTCTCCAGCAGAAGGTTCGCTGGAAAAACTGACCGTCGACCCTTCGACGATCCGCTTGGCGGAGAGCGAGGAAATGACCGGGAGCCACCGCAAGCTCCGGGGGCTTCGGACGCGAAGAACCGTGGTAAAAAGACGAAGGTCGGTCGCGGAAGGGCAAGACAAGAAAAAGCAAACGAGTCGAAGCGCAGAGCTCGCTCGACGTAACGCCCTCCTCGGAGCCCGAAACACTGCGCCGTCGCCGAAAATGAATCGTTGTACTCCGTTTGACCGAGCGATAATGTTTTATCGTATGAATAAATCACCAGATCCGGCAGTGAGAGGGATTGTGAGAGGGACAGCGAAAAAGAGAACTCGCGGAAAGAGAGAGGAGGAGCACGTGGATAAGTGAGATAGAGGACGAGACAATGGAAGACGAACGAGAATGAGTTAGTTGTATGGAAACAAAATTCTAAGAAGGGGGACATGTGGGGGGAGGGGGGTAAGTGAGAGATAAGAGGGAAAGAGGTCGTTTTTCCCGCACTTCGATCGACCGCAGCTCTGCCCAGCCGACGACGACTTGTCTGGCGGACAAGTTCTGCGAGTCCATTCGACCATTCCTGATAAGGGGAATGAACGAAAGCGAAGAGCGGCATGGCAACGCACGAGAAGGAAGCCGAAGAGGAACTATCCGAGCCGTATATATTCGGACGAACTCATTCTGGATAAAATCGCTACGAAACTAGGCATCATACGCAATCGCTCGCAGAGAGATCGCCGCATTACGGGAATCCCCCGAGGTGAAGAATCACTGACATTTGCGCCGGAATCTCGTTGCTCGGCTTCCAACCGAAAGACAGAAGATAGTTTCCGTAGCGATCGATGCCGTTTACGTTTTCCTCCCTTTTCTGAGGAGCAGTATCGCGGGAGTTTTGTCCCAGATCGATTTTCCTCGATCGAACCCCGTATGCTAGATGTCCCCGTACTGTCTACGTCTGATTTCGGTGTCGGAGGAGCACCGTAGTTCGAGAACATACCAGCCTATTCATTCAGCTACGCGCTATCCTGTCGAGCTTCCAGGAGGTCGCATCGTCTAAACATGGACACTCGATCGATTTCCCTCGCGTACACCAAATATTTGTGGCGTAAGGTCCCGGCGGATCGCGGCCAAAGAACGGCAGACGATAAAAACAATCAGCGACTCGAAGGAAGGAAAAATAGCAGCCCCGAATGATGGACGAAGTCGCATCGTCGATAGCCCGCAATTTCTATGACGTATACTGGTCCAACGGCGTTTCGGAAGAAACATCGACAGTGACGCCCATCCACAATTTTCTCAATTAGAAAGTTCCGATTTTTCTCAGCGAACTCCTCCTAGATCACGTTGCCTCCCATTCCTTTCCGAGCCTCCAACTCTGTTCGTGTTTTAGCCGATGAGAGCGAAGAGATCCGGAGCTTAGGAAACATCCATCAGCGAGGCCATACGATTACGCAACAATCTCGTTGAATATTCTTGCTCCAATTTCTCCATCGGATGACTGCTTTTTTGATCCCTGATCGACCTCGATGCCCGGACGAACGGGCTTTCAGAACCGTTCAACTCAGGGGATTCAGATCATCATATCCATAATCGGACAGCATGGAACTTGAGGAGGAGCTCGAGGAAGTCGAAACATAGCTCACTGGAAGGTCGTGGGTGGTTCACGGGAGTAGGAGTCGCTCGGAAAATAGGGGCGAGGAACAAGGAAGCCCAGTCACCGGAGGAGTGGACATTGAGCGGAAAATGATAAACAACGAGGGTTTGAGGTGAAACGGACGGTGATAGTACTCGTCGAGCGAAGCAAATTTAAAGAAGCTCCACGGGACCGCTCTCGGCTCTTTTGTCTTTGGCCCATTGCCGACATCAGCCGTGCCGGCAGCTTTGCCCTACGCTTCGCACCGGCCTATCCGTCCCTGTCCTCCTCTCACCCATCTCTCGTCTCTCCCCCATTTGTCCTTCGCCTTTGTCCTGCCGTCCGCGTCCCCCTTCCCCCGCTCTGGCCGTATGCCCCCTTGAAAACTTGCCTCCATACGCAGCGGTCACAGCTCCTCCCCGTGTCGTGCGTTTGTATCCATCGGTTCTCGAGGTTCCATCTGAAAACGCTCCTCGCCAGCACGGGCTTCCACGGAATATCGCTGTATGCTCCACGACTCCTCTCCGTTTCTCTCCCCCCCCCCTCCGGCCCGACATCCGGACACCCAAGACGGAGCCAATTAAATCGGGATTGACCTTCTTCATTGCTTGACACCATGTATCGGATATCGCGTAGAAAGAAGAAGGGGTTCCAACGGGAGGAAGGCTCCAGCAGGCGGGAATGACAAGCCAGAGGGAAGAATTAGAGGACACGTGGCGCACGCATCTAATCCTTCATTCACCCCGCGCGCTCCTCTGCCTGATCCCGAAATGAGAGTTTCGCACCGACCTCATTCAAGGCCCCGCGCTGAGCCCCCACCATCGGAATTCCGATCCCTGCCCTGACCACCGCCGTGAAGATTTCTTTTCTCTGACCACCGTTTGAACTCCTGATCTACTTCCTCGGGAGCTCCAGTTTCTCGGACACAACTCGCGCTCCCCAATGTTTTTCATCCTTACCGGAATGGTCGGCTGGCCGCTCGTTCGGTTGGTCGGCCGACCGGCCGCTCGTTTGGCTTTCTGTTGGTCAGCCATTCGAGAAAGCCTATCTGAAAGCTTTGGAACATTCAGTGAGACCTCGCTTTCTCTTTGTTTTTCCTCTCTGCGTTGCCGCTTCTCCCTTCCCGATCCGACCGCACACCGTGAGATAGACGGACTCTCATGGAGAGGGAAGCGGAAGAGGTCGGTCGCTCGGTCACTGCTTTAACATCAACTCCATGTCGTTCCGACTCTCACCTTCTTCCCTCGAACAGCCGGCACGCGCACCCGAGTTGCTCTCCACAAACCTGCGAAACAGGCGCTCCGATCGAAAGCGAATTCTCCCTTTGAACTCGGGATCAACCTCCATCGAAAACCGTATACCCGACGCGGCGCGTATAAACACACAAGGCGTCCGATCCAAAAAAAAACGAGAACTCGCCTTGGAATTCCTCAGATCTTTGGAGAGTCTCCGGGGCCCTCACTCGAACTCTCGAATCCTCACAGCGGCAGGCTGCGAAGTCTCTTGTCATCTCTCGTCGGAATGTCAGACCGACTGTTTGACTTGGGAATTCTCGCTCCATTCGCACGTTTAGTCGTCGAGCCCCCGGTGAGCTCAAGTTGTAGTCCCCGCGAGCCCGTGCCGACGGGGACTCATAACGAACCTTAATGAAAAGTGATTATCTCTATATCACAACTTGGACGAGCTAATGAGCGAAACACAGGGAACTCGGTAGAATCCTAGTTATTCGGACGGGTTTCACATCATCCGATTCGTCGATTATTTGTTTGACGGTCGCTGCGGGTCGCCCAGGATTCCGGTGCGTCCGCGTCGGAAACCGAAAAACCCCAAAATCATCCAACAGGGAGTAAGCCTCCCCCTTGCCCCCTGTTCTTCCCCGCTCCCGCATAACTCCCAAGTCACCGGAACGGGAACGGGGAGTCTCGCCGGCGTACCGGAAAGAAACTTCGTCGAGGGAACGCCAATGTCACTATCCTCTGAGGTGCGCGATCTCGGCGAACCGCGCATCACTTAATCGATTGATAGACGCTCGAGCGAACGGGCGAGCGATGACGCTCAGTCGGGAACTCCAATGCCAGCGGACGAGCGAGGAGTGCGTGGGCCAAGTGAACCAAGAGGATAAACGAGAAAAGAGAACATCGAGGAATGGGAGCAGGAGGTGGCCGAGCAGAAAGATAACGCCGCCGCCCTGGTGCTCCCGTCACCGAGCATGCACGAAGCGAGAGTCGACGCGACTTCCACGATGCCAAAGTCTCTGATGCGGCACTTGACGCGGCGGCTGGCGACAGAAAGCTGTCAAAGAGTTTAGTTCAGTCAAAGACATCGTAGAGAAGCCGAGATAAATCGCCGCATCTCAACTTTTGATACACTCACGCGTGAACATGGCCACATATTCATGAATGCATGAATATGCGAGGGAACACCGTGGTGGTGGCTGATCGCTCCCGTGCAGGATGAACACCGATCCACCTCAACCCTTCGGGACCCGGTCCCCATCTAGTTGTGCGCAGGATCTCTCGAGACGATCGATAATAAAAATTGCTGAAGGGAAGGAGATAAAGATCCCGAACATATTTTGGATTTGCGCAGCCATTCATCAGGCTTCCGTGTCTCATACGTCGCCGCCAGAAGTCGAGCAGACAAGCACTAGAGAGAAGTTTGACTGGGTGAGGGATGAAGCCGCGGTTGGGGAGAAGAAGTAGGCGAGGACAAGAAAACAAGCCTGAACCACGAAACTTCGCTTATCTCGCTTGCGGCGCGCTCGAGGAGATAGCTGAGGGAGGAATGTTCAGATTCGAGCATTGTGTCTCTTATCTCGACACGTTTTCTTCGCGAGTTCACGCTTGCTTGACTTGTTCCCTGGATCTTGGTCACTCCGTGCACGAATGCCGATCCTCCTATCGCCCTCTGCCCCCCCCCTAATCCCCCCCTGACTCCGCTCTCGAGTCTCCCACTGCCTTGCGTTTCCCATCGCTCTTCCTTCCGATCGATATCCTTTCTCCCGGTCGCAGCCGGAATCCGTCGCTAGCTATCTGTTTGCTCGAGTTGTTGCTGTCGTGGTTGTCGCGACCAGTATTGGTGTGGCTCCGGTCATGGAGTCGATGTTCAATGTCATTCCACAATCTATCGACGAAGCGCTCTCCACTCCGTTATGTTCTCTCCCGATATCGAAATCTCGAATGCACGCAGTGAGCTCTCTGGTGCTTTCGGGTGACTTTTCAGCGGACTGAAATTTCCCCTCTCTCTGCGCTCAGCATCATCAAGGGACGACGACGACTCCGGCGAGAACGCCAATGATGATGATGCAGTTTTTTCCAATGATGATGCAGCAACCCGAGCACCGAATATCATGCACGGGGTCCGAGTTCCGGCATTTGTCCTTTTTTTGCAGTCGGGCTCATCTGGGTGGGAGCTCCCTTTTCCTGTTCCGTTTCTCATCTGTCCCTCTTGGAAAACGTCCCCCTCTCCGGTCGGTAATTTATTCGACTGGTCGTTGACTCGAACCAATCGGGAGGAAATTCTCTCCGCGGACTCCCGGATCTCCATGTCTACTAGCGGGAAAAACAGTAGTCACTTGGTGCTCCAGCTTCGCGCGGGATGAGATCGCTGAGCCGGTCGACTTTTCCGAAAGGAATCGTGTCCTGAGTGAAATTCGCCTCGCGAGACATCGCCGGGAGGTTCGCTCGCAGCTCCGGGGCTTCTCCCTACCGAGAGTTCGGAGGCTACGGGCCGCCTCCTGGACCTCGACCGCTCTCGTCGCCCTGCGGCTGAGGGAATATTTGTTTGGAAACGGATATTGAGCGGTGTATGGAATGAGTTGCAACGGGGATAAGGAACGCAGATTCGGCTAGTGGTGGTGTCTCGCGTGGAGGGACTTCATGAGCTCGGCCGAGGGAAGAGATTCCGAGGTAAGGGGAGCGCTTGCTCAGGGAAAAGAGGAATAGACCAGCCAGGAGAACCAAGGGAGCAATGGCTGGGAGGTGTGTCGAGAGTGAGCTTGATGTACTTTGAGGAGGGGGAGTCGTAACTATGCCTGATTAATAGGGGAAGCGATTGCTCTAGCCACCAGCAAGCCAATAGCGGCCAGCTGTATACATCGCAGCGGTTGTTCGCCCACCGGCGAGTCTCAGGACCTCGAACGGAGGGAATGCATGTAGGTTGAGGCGGAATACGGAAGCAGAACAAGCGGATGGGTAGAAAAACATTAGTGGGTACAGAGCGAGGGAAACCGTGGCGGAGAAACCTAGAGGCGAAGGAAGCCGACTCCGAGGGAAGGGACTGGTTAAGAGACTACCGACGGGATCAAGGGAGAAGAAGCTGAGAAACTTCTGAGCATTGGAAATATCGATGCGGTTCGGAGTTCTCGATTCCGCGGATTTCGAAGGACTCCCAGCGACTATTAGGCGGCAAGTTCTCTCGTCTGAACTTGAGCTCCGGGGATGGGGAGGAACCCTTGCAGGAGGAAGAGCTCGAGGAGGAGCCAGCTGAGCGAAGAGGAAGAAAAACGGACATTGGGGTTTGATGAGCGAAGAGGAGGAATCAGAGTGGAGCAGATGGATTGCTTGAGACGGACCGGGGAGGGCAATAAGCATCTGAACTGGTTATAGGGGATGGCGCTTCCGGGCCAGCAGCAGGGAGGACCCGAGTTGAAACCCTGGGGCCCGGGGTTATATAGCTCTGTTAGTGTGCTCAGTCAGTCCTACTTCTCTGTTCACCCGGATGATGTTCGGGATGTCCTGCAAAGCATGAGCAGGGTCTTGCAGTAGAGACGGATCCTGCGGATGACTGTGGCACACAACGCGGAATCGACAATCCGCTCCTGCGGGGAAAACACAAAGAAGCAGACGGCAGACACCGCCATAGACGGGGTGCTGGAGGAGTCAATGAACGTTGTGAACCAAAAGAACAAAAGTCCGCGCCCAGGATAGACGGCGGGATGCATCTTGGGGGGAAGGGAGCGGGGAAATGGGGAAGGAGATTCTCGTCGAGCATGAACAGCGCTCCATAGTGAGGATGTTAGTGCGGTTGTAGTTGCATGGGAGGGGTGCCACTTTTTCAATTCATCGAAATTCCAGTCGCTGTTAGCATTGTCTCGCTCGCGCAGAAGCCTCAGCCGCTCCCGTTTGCCCTCTCCCCCTTTTTTTTCTCCTCGTTTGCACTCGCTTGTCACACGGCCGCTATTGTTAGAGCGACTACCATGATGAACAAACAAACAAACAAAGTGTCAGAGAGAACGAGTCGTCCATCAGACTGAATCGTTCCAGGGAGGAGGAAGCAACGACAGGAATGAGACACAACAGCCCTGACGGACACGATCAGAACTCTCCCAGTTGTTCCAGAAGCTTCATTCTGGCTCAGAGATCCAGCTCTGACATGGACCGAAGGTGTCCTGATACTCCCATGCGGAGCTCATTTCATCGAACTCGAACGTAACTCCCCTCTCTGGGACAGTTTCTCCGGAATTCCAATCGGTCAGACCTGTCATTCATTGGTTCTATCGATCGCTGCATCGGGGTCGACCGCAGTCGGAAGACTCCGACCAGAAATAAACGTGGAGTTGTTGTTTAATTCACGAGCGGGATAACATCGGCGAGTGGGTGCAGTCCGGACGTAACTGGCGTCGTCGTCGCCGATGGCATTACAACTGGCACCTCCAGCCGCGACGAATTCCCGTCTTCCAGCTCCTCCTTGACATCCCTGGCATCGCCGTCAATAGCACAGCAACACGGAGGGACGGAAAGCGAACTTGGGACGGCTTGTTCGTTCTTTCCTTTCGACTTGATGACTTCCTCCACTTACCGACTGACAAGTCGCTCGGTCCTCTTGTCGTCCGCCTTTCTCTCCGCTCATGCAGCCTCGATTTGCTCCCCGCTCCGAGTTTCCCTCCTCTGCTTCCCGTGTTCGCTCAATCGCTTGTCCACTCACGCCGTCGTTTATTCCTCCCGCTCTGTCTGAGCTAGCCCAATCCCTTCGTCCATCCTCTCACGCAAACTTCGTCCACTCGTATCATACGTTTATTCCTCGCGGTTCTGGCTCCCGGGACTACGAGGTCCCGAGCGCTGCTCAGGAGCGGCCATGTTGTCGACAACGTTCGAAATCAATCACTTGATCAACATTGCTGTGTACACGATTGTGAAATGTCAGAGTCAATGGAAGTCTGATGAACGTGTCACGAGCAAACTTTTCTCCTTTTTCCGTTTCCCGTCGCAACGAAATGTAATATCCGCCCTCCGATGTTCGCTCCGTCTAGCTCGTATGAAAATACGTATGTCGCTGAATCCGTTGGTCTGCCTGCCTATACTTGAGTCCATCGTAGCCTAGGGCTACGCTTCGATGTCTCTCAAAGTATGGGCACGCTCGCGCACAAACGCACGCACGCTAGCCGTAGTCCACCGATATTCAGTGCCCGTCAGACCCCGTGATCTTTCCTTTGCTCGTGACTCATTCGTCGAGCGCTTCAACTCTTTTTATTCGATAGCGATGAATTTTCAGAGCCAGGCCTCGAATATTCTGACGATATTGAGGGTCTCCGCACTCTCTGTCTCATCTGGCCAAGAATTCGATGACGCAATTGGGAGGGAATCGAGGAGCGTAAGGGGAATGAAAAGCTCGGCCAGCCATGGCTGGGAATCTAAGCGACTCCAAAGTCAGTCATCGAGGTACCGAGCTGCGCTTGGTTCAGCTCACGTCAGGCGAAAGTCACGAATGAGCACAAACTTTCGAGCCCAACCGATACATACACGTTGCGTGCGACTCGCTCTGTCTTTCTACTTAGGTAGGTTGGTACTAGCTACCCATCTCTCCGGCCGTCCAACTTTCTTGCGCTTACATCACCCGTCTGACCTCCCGGCCCACCTGCCACCGACGGCCAATCATCGACGAGTTCAGCTTGTTGCGATACGAGCAGGGCGGGGAAGGAATGGGGTTCGCCGCTCCGGGCAAAACCTCCCCGCCCCGCAATGCCGTGAGGAATAAATTCGTCGACTGCTTCTCACGAATCACGCTTGTCTGTCTTTAGAAGCTTATTCTTGATATGAAGCAGGAAAGAAGGAAAAGTCACTCTTCCGCCTGATGCCGCGGCCGAGGCGAGACGAATACTGGTGCAGTCTTGTTCTGCCTTTCATTATTTTCTGCGCCCATACATCTTATTATTATTATTATTATTACTATGTGTATCTGAAAGCCAATCAATCCGTTTGCATGATCGGGAGCATCCGTGCGCGTCAAAGCGGACAAAACTAATTCCGGCTCGCTTCGGCATGTCTATTTTTCATCACACACTCATTATTCATCACTCGTTTCCCATCCCATTCGGTGACTTATGTCAGTAGTGCGTGGAATGAATCAATCAGCTGTGTCTACCGCGGTCCCGCGCTTCGTTCGGAAGTTCCCGTCCTTGTGAGTCACTCAAGTAATTAATCGAAGCTAGAGCGATCTCTCGGAAGTTGTAGCGCTCTCCACAACAAAAATACTTAAAACGATACGGAGGGGCGGCTCGACGTCTTTCCCAAATCTCCCGCTAGAGTTCTCGACGGGAGTGAACCCTAAATAGAGCTCGAGCTCCAAACGAGGCGAAGTGTTGACCATCGCTGGTACTTCCTGAACTCTAAGAAAACGCTCCTTAATCTCCGCGCTCGTCGCTACGAGCTGTGCTCCGGGATGAGAGGGCAGTCGTTCAATTCATACGTTCGTTGTAAGACGCAGAACCCACCGGGGAGGTGTGATTCGTTCGATTGGTGAATCGATTGGGCTCTCCGTCAAGATGTGACCTTGAGCAGGATCCCATCCTACAGATCCCGCGTCTGACCCGAGGTTTCCTCCAGCCAACCCGAACCATCGTATGTGTATTGACCTTAGGACACGGAATATGCTTTGATATGTGATCCAGAGGTATATCAATCGACGCCTATGGACTGAAGAACTGATTCACGTTCAGATGGAGTCACACGCTTCCACGTACCGATGTTTTCAAGTCCCTTCCATGCCAAGTAAAGGAATTGTATCGTTCGAATCCTCGTTCCGTCCCCGGAACGTAATTTTTGCGGGATAACTTCCGGGTGTCTCCCGCGATCCTGAGCTGAGGGTTTCCATTCTTTGATCGCTCATTGGTTCCGAGCCTCGCGTGTTTCGAATCGAGTGCATTCATATTTGGTTCCGTATGCCTCTTCTGGGATCGTTGTTAGTGGAAGCTCTCTATATTTGTTTGTCTGCTGACTCGTTCACTCACTCACTCGTCTAGTGGGTGGATGGCAGGCTTGCCACTCTACTCAGTTGCGTCGTTATCAGCACACTTCTTGCCTGTTCGCTTGCTTGACTGCCCGCTCGACCGACCGACCGCCTTCCTGCCTGCGTGCCTACCTAGTTCATTATTCGAGTCACCCAATAGAAGCAGCAATATGCGTTTTCTCAGAGCCACCGCCTGTAGCTCGTTATTCGGTCGCGTGTCTCCAGGAGACCGAGTGCCATTTTCTTCCCAGCGCGCACCTCCTATCGAACAACTCCGTTCGCCCGTCCGACGCTCGAGGTTCTTTCGTCTCTTATTCAGGCAGGTGTCGACAGCTAATCTGCTTTTCGACTGCACTCCGGCTTAATTGCAGCAGCCGTCGCGTCGGTCGGCCCTTCTACCGACCAAGCTTCCGGCTGGCTCGCCCTGGCACCGGCGGGCTGGAGAGCCGGTATTCGAGGGCAGTTATCTCATGGGTTTGCTGACTCGCAGATCCATAAGTGGCTCCGACGGCGACCGAATGGGTCAACGAGTGCTAAGTCGATGTCGAGAAAAAGTTCGAGATCGTCGGTGAGGCATGGGGAAACTCGCTCGATTCCGGCGGCGCCGGCGAACCCCTCTCACCGCCAGCAACCACTAAGCCGAGCTCGTACGGAATTCCGTTTGAAGTGAGCCAAACTCCCCTGCTTCGATCAGACCTCCACCGGTACCGTCATCCATGGGGGAAATGGGTGACGTGGGGAGGGGGAGATTGTGTATTGTGAGTCAACGAAAACAGTCGAACGAATGAACGACGGAACGAACGAGCGGGGCCCACCGTGTCCCACTCCTCCGAACGAGAGAACTACCGCGAGACAGGCTCGACGTCAAGCCGCAGCTGAGGGCGTCGTTCGCGCGCGCGTGAGAGCCCGAGCACCGAGGGCGATACGGAGATGAAAGATAGCAGTGAGCGAGCCTGGCGACCTCAAAGCGGCTTTTACTTCAGCCGTTCCCCACGAGGCAAGGGCAGAAAGGGAACGGAGGGTCCTACTTCAACCAAGCGGACTTAATTCAATTCGTACCGGTAACAGGCTCCTTCCTCTGTACCTACTCCCGGCTGGAATGCAGGCTCGGCTGTTCCACTCGACGGAAAACCGAACAGTCGGTGGCCGACCGGTGGGTCGGGTTTGCGCAGCAGATGGGAGTAGGTTGGAGATTTCGTGGCTCAGGGCTGGGTAAACTAGTCCACAAAGCGCAGCAGGTCGACTCGCGGAGGATAACAAGCTCCGAAACACAAAAGAGAACCCGTCCAGGGGAAAACTGGGGGGGACATGGGTCAGTGTGTGTGAGTTTGCGAGGAGGAAACAGGAGACCTGCAGGAGCCCGAGCCAGAACGCTCATCAGGAGACCAGAAACGCGATACTGGAAACCCACCGCACGATCAGGAGTCCCGTCCAGGCAACGAACGGAGAACGTCTCGAGTATTGATCAGGACACTCATGAGTCATGAGTGCGATGGCGAATGGGTCTTGACTAGAGTGCTCAGGAGCACAAAGCTAGAGAGGCTCGGCCAGGATGCTCGGCAGCAGGCGGCCCGGGAAAAAGACAAGATACAGAGCATCAAGGAACGGAGGAGCAGCAGCTACAAGCTCGCCGAAGGCAGCGTTAGTAGCTTCTTTCCTGCGTCCGTGTGCAGTCGGTGCTGTGTCGGCGGGCTGTGTTGTTTGTATGTCTTTCGATGTGTGTTCGTAGTCGCCAACTAGACCAGCAGCGGCGGCCGTACGACAAATGTGTTTATCTTCTTCTTTGCGCAAGTAACCGCCGCCGTCGACGTTGCCTTGTCGCTCCGGAATGAGTCGACGAACACGGAACGTAGAGACAGAAAAGCCCTGCCGGCGACGTTGGTGAATGAGATTGTGAGTCCGACCGCCCGACCGACTTTCATTCGCTTGATGTAGGCTCGTGCGGGGAGCCTGTTGCGAGTCTGCGCCCCGTCCGTATCGATGTGGCTTTACGTAACATGTTTTCCGTATACGTAAGAACGGAAAATGCGGCACATCACCGTCGAGAGGATTCGTCGGACCCGTCGGGAACGAGAATCAAACGCCGAATTCAAAGGCGTGCCCCGGAAGGGCGCGATTATAAGATCGGCAAACGAAACGTTACTCGGCAACCCCGAAATCAATGAATGCGTACGAGCTTTTTCCCCGAGCCTGTCGGTTCGAGGTTTCTCACCGGTCATATTCCTTTCGCCACGACGCTGACTTCTGTGTACTCCTTCAGGCAACGAATGCGTATCTCGGGCCGCACTATGTATAGCCGTCGAAGGAGGAATATAAGGAAAAGGGAAAGACACATCGACGATCGAATCGGAGTTTGTATAGTACTACGGGGAGACGTCTCGCGCGAGAAAACTCGAGACGACGGCAACCAGACGGGCGAACTATTCGGACCGGATGGAGGTCTTCAGCAGAAAAAATTGCTGGTGACCGAGAGAGCCGCGTCAGAGGCAGACCGGTGAAAAGTCGCCCATCTAGAACATCGGAGGAGCGAAATGAACGGGAACAACGGACAGGAGAATAAAAAGATCGAACAGTACGCCATGCTCCAGCGAACGCTGTCGGCGTCGACGAGAGGCTGGATCGAGTCAGGCGGAGCACAAGAAGGCAGGCGACGAGCGTACAAAGTACAGGATGACAAGGACGACATCAACAGAAGAATTTGCGCTATTTCACCTTTTCCTTTCTCGACTCCCGCTATTCCCCTCCCGGGCCCACCCTGACCACCTTCGTCCCGCTCGACTCTTGTTCGAGGCAACTCCCCATTTTCTCTCGCGGAGTCTCTGTCAATCCTCTCCAGTCTCCATCATCCGCCGCGCTCGTTCCCGAGAACGAAGTATCGCGATCCTGACTCCGACTCTCATCTTGTGATTTCCCGCTGTTCCCTCCCGTCGGAACAAACGCAGGCTCGGGACGTATGTGCATCGTGAGAATACAATACGGGTATTTTTGTGCGCGCGCCAACTCGCGCCTCCCACTTCGCCATGCTCCTCTGAGCTGCCTACTGCTTTTTTTTTCCGCGCAGCTGTCAATGGAAAAATAATGGATTGTGTGAAGAGCACCAGCAATGATAAAACGATGACGAAAGCCCTCAGGACCTGCCTCTCCCTAGTCATGCGCGGTCCTCCTAGACATTACTCCCCCTCCCCACCTCCCCTATTCCCTCTTCGCTACCTGCCCGAATCCACCCCTTCCTCCTTATGTGACACACTCCCTCCAGCTCTTGCTCTCTGTCGTATATCTCTTTCACTCCAGACTCTCGGCAGTCTGAGCTAAGTGGTATCCTCGTAGCTGCTGGCAGCAAATCTCCTTTTTTCTTTCTAAATAATGAAGACCTTTAGGGGAAAGTGAGGAGCTCCCTTTCGACCTACTCCCCGTCCGCGATGTCCTTCCTGCACGGAGCAGCGTCAGCTCTATCGTCAGTGAGAGCGAGAAGGAAGAAGATATAGTGCGGAGGTTGATAAGGAACACCTTTTCTCATTTTTTCACTTTCCTCCGTTTTTCCGCCCTCCACAGTAAACGAAAAAGTTCAAGACAGCGAGAGGCGGTCGTTTACCGACCGCCAAGACGACTCCTAGTCAGTGGTCTTGATAGACGTCATAAAAGTCGATAACGGTGTCGTGCACCACACGTTGGAGCTCGTCAACAGCTCAGCGACGGTAACGGCCGGTCTGTGTGTCGAGCCAGCTCAGCGTTCCAGTTCCCCTTCAACGTAAGTCGGGTTCTCTTCTCTTCCGTTCCTTGAGGATCGTCGCACAGCACTGGCAAAAACAGGCAATCATCAAATCCAATCGTTGTCGACTTCTCCGAAGAGCACTGCGTAACGAAATGAGCCCGGAAGCGAAAACAGGGCAAGATTCGTTGCGCAATAATGTCTGAGTGAGCTTTCAGGGATAAGCCTCCGAGGATAAGCTTGTAGAGATGGGATTAGGAGATATTTAATTGGCTAACGAGTCGGTTGCAAACAATGTTGCCGGGACCTCGACCTCCCACCGTCACTCTACTCTCGCTGACGGAGCTCGAACTGGGAACTCCGGCTCAAAGATCCCGGGCCGGAGCCGGAGCCTTGAACCCGCGTCCGAGTCTCCACTCTCGACAGGAAAGCTTCAGACTCCAGGCCTGAGGAATGTCTGTGCCGGAAGCTCACTTGGGAAACTCAAAGAACGAAGCGGGGAATTCGGGGAACCAGGCCCCGCTCTTGTGCCGGATTCGACTCGATCACAAATCACGCCGCGCCTTGACCGAGCTACCGGCGATCGCATCAATCGATCAGCGGCCGCACTGGGAACTAGCCGTCGGACCCATTTCCCTCAAAATCTATCAACTCATGTATAAATAACACAATGAATCGAAAGGCAACAGCCGCCACTTTCGTGAACGCTTGGCCTGAGCTTGAAATTGAATTGCCATGATCGAAGCAAGATGAACAGTTGGGTCGCAGCGCGTTGGGCTACTTCGAGCACAGCTACCTAGTATATTAAAGTCTACCCTACCGACGTCCGAAGCGACGAGCTGTCTACCGGGTAGATGCACGGGTGATTGATGGAACAAGCTAGACCAGCTCCAAGCGAGCGAACGATTGATGGATGATGTCCAGAGCTTCACAATGGACTTTTCTTTTCACAATGGACTCAGGTGTTTATGAAGTTTGCAAGGTGAACGAATCGATGATCGGTGCGATGGATTGAATGTGTACACATAAATAAACAGGCCATGCTGTTGCCACCACACGGTCGGTTCATTCGGTCTGGGGCGGGTAGGTTTCGTGACACGGAAACCGCGGGGAGTTGTTTGCATCTCTCCGAGTCGAGTAAATTGAACCTGTCACACAGTTTGAACACTCGATTCCGCCTTGCCCAGCTCAGATCACGAGTCGAAGCACGGAAATAGCTCGAGTCTCATGAAGACAATTATGATCGTGTGGACGAACATTATCAGAGTTGGCCGATATGACCGCCTTCCCTTTAAAACATCCCTGTCAGAGATTAGTACGCACATGATCGAACCATGAAAGAGCTCATTACTGTCTGCTCTCCGGGAGGCAGGAAGGCAAACCAAGCCAAATATCGGTGGAAAAGGATAAATGCCTCTGCGACGCAAAGATATATTTCCCATTTCGTCTCGGCGAGTCCCACTAGCCTCATTCGATCGTCACATACAGTGCCCGTCGATGACCGAGCGGCCACCAGCCCGCTCGTCGCTCGACCGAGAGACGATCCGAACGATCGACCCACCCACCGACCGTCCATCCAAACATCCACTAAAGGGGGAACGAGTCGCATAGAACGGAGGCGCGCAAGCCTTATCCAATGATGACGGAAAGGAAAAGCGTCTGTTCAACCATCAAGGCGTTGGGAGATGGCACCGCAGAGAAATGAGAAAAACAGACAAGACACATCTTCTCCCTTGGTCGTTTCCCTCGGTGCGGGGGACGACCCCCGAATCCTTCATTGAAAATCGATACGTCAGATTAGCAGCAGCAGCAGCAGCAGCAGCAGGAGGAGCAGCGGTGACGACGGCACCGCTGAACAATGACAAAGTTCAGTGGAGAGGTGCAGGCGTTCGTGCAAAGGTGAAAGCCAAGTTTGTCCACAGTAAACAGCGTCAGGCTGAATCTTTGAAAGGATAGAAGACGTGACCTGGTCTAGGACTATGCGCGGATACCGACGCGAGTGCTTGTCCGATATTCAACAAGAGCGCTCAGTTTCCCGACGGAGTCGGATGACGGATATTATGCGTAAAGAGCAGAGCCTTGCGATGACGGAGTTATGCCCCGCTGTGGATGCGTCGGTGGCTGCTCTCATCACGTGCTCTATTTGCCAGTCGATGCTATCGATCGGGCAGATTGTTGTGACCATAATTCTAATACAAACTCTGGACGAGCGAAGAGATACATCGGCGCCACGGTTCCTCCCAGAGGACCGCTGAGAACTCGACAGCAGTGATTCGAGGTTGTCAGTGGGCCAGGTGGTTGTCGCAGATGCTGAATGGCTTCCTTTATTTAGTGTCGCGGTGACCATTTTGGCTCCCAGCGTCCCAGCCGATTCGTCTGGTTCGTGGAAGGGGAAGAAGAACTATTTCTGCCGATTCGTCTCGCGATTCGATAGATTCGTCCCGCATCTTCCCTGGAGGGCGCTTTTGTTGCAGATCCATCGACTGCAACCGTCGTTCGTCGGCTCGCACATCACTTTGAATCAACATTCCAATTACACCACTTTTCCAGCTTTCTATTCTTCGGAAACACGGCTGGATATAGCCGGAGAAATCAATAATTTACCGGGTCGTTCAGCGAGATTTGCGCAGAGAGTTCCCCCGCTCCCTGTCCAATTATTCGTATCTGATCGTGAGCAGAGGACATGTTGGTTCAAGGACCCGGAACTCCGCTCAACAAGGACGAGGTCGTGAAACGTCGGATAGTTGAATTTTTGCCGTCGTCGTCATCGCTCGGCGTCGACGACGCAACGTGGTTGAGGATCGAGCGTAGAAGTTGGCAACAACGTAGGCAGTTGAGCATAACGTGCAAGAGAACCGACGACGCCGCTTCCACTTACGAGCTAAGGTACCGTCGGAAGCAACAGACGTGGAACAGTAAACAGACCGGCTCCCCTGCGGGGAAGCCATTGAAGGAGTCCTAGCGAACGGCAGGAGAGCAGCGAAACGGGGCCAACCTCAAATAGGTCCCCACCAGAATCGTCTCCGACGGCGAAGGGAATCCTCTCCTGCGTCCACAAGACCGGTCAGGAAGTTCAATGTCAAAAGGTTTCTTAGCCCTCCCGGATGATGGACGTCCGGGAATCGAATGTATCCCTCGGCTTACGAAGGGATCAGACAGAATTTACGGACTCTACAAGCTAGGACAAACGAGCGCATGGCATCGACCTGTATTTATAAACAGAATCAGCAGAAAAATCGTCTGATTAACGAGACTGTCACCCGCTACGGGGGCTCAATTTATCTGTCCTGCTTCCACCGCTCGTCTGCCTCCGACCGCGCGATTTCGAGCGGGTGTGATTTTAGATCGCAGTCGGGTAGCGAGATCAACCGTGAAAAGTAGGGCCGAGGAGGAGCGAGACGAGGGACAGGGACCGGAACGAAGCGGGATAGGAAGAGTTCGCAGCTCGATCGCTCCGGGAGAGCTCCTCGGTTCCGTTCGAGTGTGTCTTCGACTGTCGATGTCGCTCTCTTCTTCTCCTCGCTGGGATCGTTTCGTAGTGACATTGGGCGACAAAACCAAGCAACACCGTAAGCTCAGGGAGGAGCGACGACACCGAGAGCACATCGACCGAGGCGACGGCGGGGGAGAGTCGCAACTACGAACCCTAATGTCTAGTCCGAGTTACACGTCTCGAATTACACATCCCATACCAGAGAGTCCGATAAACCACGGAATGGAATGGACGTTAGCTCGCGGACAGACTGTGCATTTTGATTGATGGGGCGATTCCGCCATCGACGCCCCAAGGCTACATTACGGGTCGTGGATGTTCTCAGCATCGACCGACAGACCCGTACGACCCACGTTCTCGGGGAGGAAACTCAATTTAGCTCACGGGAGTGTCGACGATTTGGGGCAAGGCGAGTTCCAGGGAATCAGCTCCGAGTTCTCATTTGGGTTTTTTGCTGGAGCTGGACTCGAATATACCGACCAGGTTTGATGACACTGACCGGCAGGCAACTGCGACGAAACCGATCACCGGCAGCATCGCCTACATGTTTATCGATAGCGCTCCTGTAGTTGCGTAGGGACGTTCATTATCACGCATACTTGCCGACACGCAATCTCTCATAAGCTGTCCATACGGTAGGACGACCGACCGGCTGACAGACTGAATGATTGCCTGCTGGAGAATAACCTTAGCGAGTGGGCGTAGGGCTAGTTACAAATCAACAACTACATAATGTCGTAGGGCAACTCCGCGTTGAGCGAAGTCGTTCCCACCGCGTTATCAGCACGGTGCGCGGTAGCGAGCAAATGACATCGGATGGAGCACCCTCAGTTTCTCTGACAAACGTTCTTCTCATCGATGGTGCGAGAACGAAAATGCAAAAGAAGTCCGATCCTCCGAGGTCCGGGCAGTTTCATGCCCTGCATTCTCTCGCAGCGTACTACGACTTATCGGAATAATGGAAACGGGCAAACGGAGCTGAACATTCGGAGATTTGCTCCTAAAAACAAGAGGGTCCCGGTCGATGTCTCAGCGGGCTTAGGAGGCGAGCCGGTCGCCCTGTCATCCGCTGACTAAGCTGGCAAAACACACAACGTCACGCACAAATCCTCCGGTCAGCCTACGCGTTTAAGATAATCGTGTCGAGTACGCGATCTCTTGTCTTATCCCCGCCTGTGCAGAGATGATTCATCATGGGGGGATGACGATGATGGATAACGGAACCATGAAATAATATCTCACGGTTGACGCGGACGATGCCCCCGTCGAGATAAAGCTCGATGTTCGTGCGAGCCTCCGCATGTCTTCAGTACATCCTCTCCCAGACTCACCTGATGGTGATTTTCGTGAATTTCCGCCGCGTGGCATCCAATTATCCGAGATGTAAGTTTTTCGAACACCGATAATAAACTACCATGTCGTCTCTACGCCCCTTAAATGAGGGGGTTTGAATTCACCGAACATCTAATACTCCGTTCAGGTCATCTGATGCTAGATAGCCTCGATCGATCTCACGAAGCGGATCAATCGATAATAATAATCATGTTGTCCCCTAATGAAGCGTCCGTAAGCTGGAATATGCTACCGACTACCATGTATTAGTACACACATGGGAACTCTTCCGCAATCTCGCGAAAACACTCTCCACGATCAGGCAACTATTCGAGGATGTAGTTCCGAAGAGTCTTGATAGTTTCAGTTGAAATCAGCGAGTAAAAAACTCTAACAGAAATAACAGAAATAAACAGAAATAAACTCAGCGGTGTATGCATCCAGAGAACATCAGGAGAGGATGACGAGATGCCTCAGTTCACAGTCTCATCGAGCACTGCTGACAAGCGCGGATCCTACGCCGAATCAAACGACGATCTGGAAGTCCCCCGAGTGTAGGAATAAGGAAGCAAGACAATCGGGAAAAAGGAGCGCAATCCATCGCCGGGCCCTGCGCATGAGGTCTGCTCCGACGATGCGGATGAATCCTTCGAAGAACTCATAAGACAGAACCTCATGGTTTGGTTTCCGATTCGCCAGCTGAGCCAGCTCGGGATCCTGAGCGGATGCGGAAGATCTAATGGGTAAACCAGTCGCGAGGCGACAAGGCTCGTCGAATGAGGGAAACTTGTCAAAACAAGCACATTTCTCCCGAACTGAACCCGCGCTGTTAGTTTGCCGGACGTGAAAAAAGACGCGTCTGCATACCGTTCGTCAGAGGGAGCCAGACCCCGTTCGGGGCAACGAGCCATGGAAGACTCTCTGAATCGTGTCCGGGTTCGCTCTCTGGGGTGTTTTACTTCGCGACTCCGAAGATTCGTGCTGCAAGTTCCTCGTTCCTCAAGTTTCTCATTTCGGGAGATAGGCACGAGCTGGTGATTTGCAATCTGTTTTTCTAATACATCGCTGGTCTTAAGAGGGTCATACCTCATTATGCCGACGTCATACTCATTTCTATGTTGATGGCGTTCTCGCGGGAGCCGTCTAGTCGGAGCAACTTTCCCTTCAGGAGCTGAAACTCATTAAATATCTCAGAGTCTCACCGGGTCCTCGACGGAACGACATCGCAGTCGCTTCTGGGTGAGCGTAAAGCTCTCGCGATTGGAATCTTGCGTCAGGCTGGCGAGCTCGTGTTCGACTCGATGAATGGCTCTCCGAATGAACAACATCCCGCCGAGGACCGAGGAACGGTGTGGGCAGAAGGGGGTAGCTGTCGTAGAGGTCCAAACTGATTCCCTCCCCTCAGTGGCCTTTTTCTTCAGCAATAAAATCGAGAATTCTATAATCGACGAATATTGACGACGTCGGAAACTGATGTCTCGTCATTGATGGCTCCAACTTCAGTCTGAGTTCTCAGCGATGCTCCAGTAGACCTCGACTACCAGGGTCCGACCTTGCAAACCGATGCGTCCCTCAATCTCAGACCGATGTGTCAACGTCAGCCCCTGAAGAAAAACTCAGCATCTGCTCCCTCAGGCTGCGCCGACACGCATTGAAAGCCCCCTGACATAAATATTCATACGCGTGTAAAAGAGCGGCTTTTCTCCGCACGGATAGCGCCTGGCTCAGAATCCAAGCCAAGAAATCATCGATGTAATCCTCGAATGAGCGCGAGTTTTTTTAGGTCCTCCAGCCGGAGCTCGGAGCGCGAGCAATCACTCGGTGAAGCAGTCCGGAACGAACCTCCGGAACGATTCGAAGTTTCCGTTGCGGAGAGGAAGTCGTCGTCGCCGCTCCGCTGAGATGATACTTGGAAATCGACAGAGACTTGCTGAGATCGAGACCTCGAAACTCTCGGATCCGACTCTTGACTTGACAAGCGACTCCGCGCGGGTATCTCACCCCTGATTCGTTCGCCGGGAAGACGACAAAGGGCGAATAAAAAGCGAATGACCCAAATCAACGAGCTTTCAGCGCCTTCCGAAATAACAAAGGAAGCTGTTGCGTCGCCTAGGTGTCGGCTACGTGACCACAGGAACCAAGTGACTCTATAGGAACTAGGCTTAGACAGCAGTCTAGAACAGGTGGTGGCAGGTGGCCCTTTGTCTCGCGCAGTCTTAAGCGATAGCTGAGAGGACAACAATGGCGACAACAATGAAAACTACACACGGAGCTGCAGAGCTCTCCAAGCATCGTGGTGTATGGTCGTCTCGCTTAGCCTCTGCCGTCTGAGCGATTCTCAACCAATCCCAGCTCCTTCAGCGGTCATGGTGGTTGACGGCCGACAGCAGCATTGAAAGCGACGGGATCGATGAATACTTGATAAATCGAAGCGAATGCTCGCAACAGACACGCACATTTACCCCGATGAAACGTGATTCCCAGCAGCTCATTCCACTCGTACATTCGAAGCAGGCCTCTCGATAGCTTCTCGAGAGCTCGCTTTCGTTCCAACAACAATTTCGCTCTCAGTCACGAACAGCTATTCTTCAAAGGAGACACCGAGCGATCCGGGGAAATCATTTTCCATCTACGGGGCAGGGCGCTTGTCTCGTGCTCTCCCAATGCCGAGGCTCAGAATTGAGAACGGGTATGCGAATTCTCCGACGGGTGTTTAAGATCGACCGGCGACGTATCGATGTGAATGCGCAAAGCTCCGTATTTGTTTGCTCCATCAAATCGATCCGACTCGACGGATCTCCGAGTCCAAAGCCGTCAGAAGGGCGGACCATAGTGACGAATCTCAGATGCCGTCAGGAAGTTACAATTCCCGCATCGTTCGGGTCTCACGCTTTTTCGAAATCAATTTCCGAGGACTTTCCGAGAAGAGTAAGTCTGGCTACAACGCTTGAGGCTATGACCGCAAAATCGTTTCCGCTTCCCGAGCGGCAAGTTAATTTTGAATAGATAGAATGATTATCAATTATTCATCTCTCACCGATGAGATCGTTCACAGAGGTGTTGATCGACAGCCCGATCCGTTTTCTGGATCTCGACGTCTCGGCTCAGCAGTTTTGATTCCATTCCGTCCATTTCAATTAACGTTTCGTAACGGCGATCGACGGTGTCACGTTCCGCCTATCGCGACCCTACTCATTAAGACTCGGATCAGCTAATTGTCCCGACTTCGAGGGGACCATCTCGTCGAGAGCGGAAGGATTGCTCACCAGCCGCTCGGTCGTTCCATAGAGTCCGAAATCCTGTAGGCACATACAGATTTGAAACGCTCAATAAAGATCTGCTGACAGAGTGACGGCTCACGATGCCCGGATCGACTCCAGTATCTAATGTTCCAGGTTTAAGCCTTCTGAGAACAAGTGTTCCGGTGAGCGGAGTCCGGACATCCGTTGGAGCTTCAGGGAGAATTCTGCAACACCTTGAGGACGGTCCGGATCAGTCAAATATGTTCTTCGATTGGCGACTGGAAGGCCGAACACTAATTTGTACCACCTCAAGGAGCTTGGAGCGATTGTCATTTATTGTGTCTATCGCACTGGACCACGGAAGTTCCGAAAAAGCACCTCAATCTCCGCCATCCGCGGATGATGTCCGCTTGGGGAAAAACAGTATTTGTTATTTCTCCTCCCGTTCGAGCCTACCCCGGACTGCCGCATTCCGACCGGTAGACTCCGCAACCAGAGAAGTTCGAGCTGTTTTGCAAGAATGAGTGACTCGTAGGGCGCGCGGATTCCCGCGAGGCACTGATCTGAGAGTCCACGCCGACGAATTGACTTCGGAATATCGCGCTCCCATTGGGAGTGCGATGACTTTCAGCTGGCGATTCCGACCGGAGCGATTTCGAGGACCGGGAGCTCGGACAGGGGCCCGGAATTCGGTTCTTTGAATCCTGTTTGCTCCAGAGTAGGAGTCGGAGGTCACTATCCTGAGTTCAAACGGTCAACATTTGAGATACTCCGCGCGATGATGATGCGCTGTTGAAGTCATGCTGAATGTCACGATTCAGATCCGCTTAGACTAATTGTTATGATGAGTACGCTCACAGATAGGAACCACGCGCTGAGAATTCGCTGAGTCCATGCGACGCGACTCCACATGGCGATGACATCTCCCAGGAGGTCATGGGGTTCGCACTGTTCAAAATTATTCTCCCCACCTTCGGTGCTTCCCAAAAGAGCGGGACAAATCGTACACTGATCTGGCCCTGCGATCCTGTCTCTACGATCCCCTCAAAGACACTCAATTGGAGGCAGGCTTTTCTTTTCGTTTTTTTTCTCGACGGGAAAGCCAGCCGGGTGTCGAGACGCTCTCAAACATTGAATACATTGTTCTGAGGCAGCTGGTGCGATCCTCTCGACTCTTGATAGATAGAAACGATTCTGTTCCTCTCGTCGAAACACAACCGATGAATGGAGGAGTCGCGAGACGTTCGAAGACCTCGCATCCGATGAAGAGTTTTCTAGAGAGGAACATTCCACAGTCACGGACTCATGTCGAATCTCCAATCTTGTGTGTCCATGGCGCTCACCGGAAGATATTATCGGATCACGGATCACGAGGATCCGAGCTCGATGAGGAATCCGAGAATCAATTGCGTTACGTACTAATCCTTCGGCTGGGAATCTAGAACTCGGGAGTAGTCCCGGCTGGCTCGATATCTGCCTGTTCCGGCAAACAACCGACTGAATCGATCAAGCCTCATGCCGCCTTGAGGACAGGAGCCGGATTTCCAGCAGAACCCGCGGCCGATTCGATTCAGAAGAGATCTGAGCTTGAGCGGGGAAGGCCTCAAGCTCCGCCGCACATGAGCCGATCGCTGGATTGAACCCCTCGCGTATATTTCTCTCCTTTCCCCCCGGAAATCAGAATTCATGCTCGTGTCGTTCACATTCAGAAACGACACTGCTCCCGCCTATCGCACGATCTTGTAGACGAGCCTCGCTGTCGTCGCTTAAGCCCCATCCTCAGGCGTAAAAATGATTGGAAAATCCGAGCTGCGGAAAAGCCGAGCGCACGCGATACGAGCAAACATTCTCTACCGTTGTTTACTAGATTCCATCTCAGGAATACAAGCCGCTGTTTTTTTCTATGGAAGGATATCCCTGTAGGGAGAAACTGCTCCGATTCTGTGGACCGATCCCGAGTCAATCTCATTGCGCGAGTGTCGCCATGAAGAAACAATTCATGGGGGATGAGAATCCCTCTGGACGGAGCTAACGTGGCTCATCTTTTGAATTCAATCAAGCTACGTCATCAACTGATTGACAAACTCTCGTAACTTCCCGGGGAAAGTTTTCTGGCCGGCCCTGTTGTGTGATCTGAATTAATGAAGTCCTGGGCCTCGGCTCTGGCCGCCTCCGATACGATCCCGCTGCTGGCGTCGCTGCCATGCCCCGTTCCGCTCCTCGCTAAAATACCATCCACCTAACTGTAACTTGATAGTGCCATCACAATTGCGCCATCGTTCGGTCCTTTCACGAGAGCACGACCGGTGTACAGTCCGTGCAAGAGCAAGGCCTGCAACAACGAAAACGTCGACTGCAACAACGACAACGTCGACTGCTACAGCGACAACAGCTGCTAAGGCAGTTACAGTGGAAACAACAATTGGGGAGGCGCAATCGTTTCAAACTTAGTTGTCGTGCTGTGCCGCTAGCTCATGTGTCATGACAAAACTGGCGAACGGAGAGCGACTCGCCTCCCTCGGCTGTCCCTTTTCGCGCTGCGTGCGGATCTCAAAGCAATCTTTCTGCCACTCTCGCTCGCTTGTTCGCATGACATGCGAGCTTCCGAAACAGAGTTTTAGACGACGGTCTCGACAGTCTCTCACAGTTTCTCGGTGCCGTTTCTGTACCGCGCGCATTCATCTCGAATCATTATTATAATGTTGTTCGGCAAAGGGGCACTTAGGGAGCTTCTGGGTCGAGGGGGTGGGATGCGGGAGAGCCGGTGCGGGTATGTTATCCTAATTGGGACGGGAAGTTGAGCTGCTTGTTTCCCGATGTCGCAACTAAGTGCTACAAGGGAGCCGCCGGCGCGGCAGTACTGTCGGAGGCGCCAAAGTTCCTACCCCCCGCTGCGAGTTGAAGCCGTATCAAATTGACAGCACGTAACTGACAAAAAGAGACTCTGTTATGTCGTTGGGAAACACTTAAACGTGACCTGCTTGCTCTCGCTTCAATTCCATGCATCAGTTGCGCGGGGATCGAAGCATAGAAGTTCCGCGATTGACTGGAACGCGGTCGATTAGCACCTCAGTGAAGTTCTGTACACGCACACGGGGGATTGTCTCTCCTTCCGATCGGGCTAATCAGCGACAGAAAACTGATGAGGATCGGACGCGATTCGATGCGCGAGGCCGGGATCTCGAATCACGGGTACACGAGAGCTCCGTTCACTTGGAGACCCAGAGCTCCGATCAGCTGGCCCGAGCTTCGCTCATATCGGAGACTGGAGTTCAAAGCCTCAGATGACTCGTTCGGTATAATCGACACTTATCGGCGGAACTGTTTATTTATTAGTATGATTGTTTGTCCCTCGCTCCCCGAGGAGAACGAGCCGCTGAGGAACTGAATTGTCGAATGAGATAAGAGTGAACACCAGAAACATGGTGTAGGCGGGCACTCGACTGAATCGCTCATTCTGTAATCACCGTCTTCGTGGTATGGTTATGTGCTGAACGACATTCCGAGCATCGAATAAAATCATCGACTTTTGAGTCTCTGACCGAATACCTACGTCGAATGTCGAAAAATTAACGAGGCAGGAGGCCTCGCCGCGGCGGTGATCACAACAGCCGGAGAACTTTGGGAAATCGCTCTTCCCCTTTCATTGTATCGCGGAAAAAGGAGAAACCTTTGGCAGACGGTCTCAAGGAACCTCGTTCGAGTTCTGAGAGAGCTCGTCTAGCTCTGAAGGGTTCACCGTACGATGTTCGACCAAGTCGGTACCTATGGCCAGAAGCACTCACCTCGAAGTACTTGCGGATGAAGCTAAACGGCAGGAACACTTCGAGCCCATCACGGAGACAGCTGACATGCTGCAAACCATTGATGTCACAGGTCAGCTCACGACCAGCCTGGGTTGCGGACCCGGTTTGCGGAGAATCATCGCCCCCAGGATCGTCGACCAGTCCATTGAGAGACGAAGTCAGCTGTAGTCTCGGAGAACCAAGAAGGCAAATGTAGGCGAGCGTCGATAGGGAGCACAACACGAGACACAAACTCAGACGTCGCGTCAGGGGTCTCAGGAACGATCCACGCATCGTGCCAAGCAGACCTCTTGGCATCGGACGCCTGCGTTCAAATTGTTTCGTCCCCGCAGGACGTCATTCGACCCTGAATCAGATGAGAGCACTCAGCGCGAGACGGAGCCTGCACTGCCACCCCTGCTTCCATTGGCAAGCGGTGTTCGTCTCTTCGGTCTCTGCTTTGCACTGCACGGATCTTCCGGATCACATTGCTCAGCGGACGTCCGTTCCCACGTTCGGATCGAACCGTACTCGCTGCTGGCTCAGGCACGACTGCTGCCAAACACGAAGTGTCTGTCTGTCTGATTCTCCCACTGTGGGTCTCTTACTCTCAACTTTTCGAATCAATACGACGCCTCGGCACAACACCGAATCCGGAGAGGGTTTTGGGAAAGAGCAAGGGACGACTTCGACGGCGCTGCTCGAAACCTGCCCGCGACAGCCAGCCGGCCTGCCCGACGATCCGCCTGCTCGGGCTCAGGCTAGGCTTCGGAGCAGGGCTCGAAGATCTGTTTGAGAGCGCGGAAATGGGCACGTTACTCTATCGGTCTCGGGACCGATAGTCGCTTTCGTTGAATATTCGCTCACAGTGTCGAGGGAAGCGTCGACGACTTCCAGCGAGCTGCTCCCTGTATCGTTAAGGCGCCGCTGAAATCGTTTGAATAGCTTGTTGGCCATCGGTCGACCCCTTGGGTCCGCGCGGTAAATTTCATTGTGAGAGACCGCAATAAATTCTCAGTCAGCTCGACGACGCCTCGAACTCGCGTTCGGCATTCTCCGCCAGGACCCTGAGCCCATCGACCGGAGCCCTTATATTCGACCAATATTCGATTAGATGGGAAACTGATGGAATCACCGATACCGATAAATGATAAACTTGCATCCGGATTGAGTTCGAGCCTATCTGAACGATAGAAGGATTGCAAAGCCCGGAAGGTACATTTCTAACTGGCAACAACAATCAGCAGCTGCGCTGAGCGCATGTGTTTCCACGGGGAAACGTTTCCCATCCGAAGGTAATCGAGGGAAAACGAGGCGGCTCGTGATACCATCAACTGACGGTCTCTCGCGGCAGCCGATCGAATCTCATGAGGGTGTCCCTCCCGCTTATCGTTCGGTGACCACATGAATCAAAGGAACATTCTCGAGCTCAGGCATCCGAAGTATTCCGAGTGTGATTTGGGAGAATGGGAAGCCTGCCGGCGCGATGATTGCGGATGTATCGAAAAAGCTCCCCAAGATATTAATGGAACTGCTCTCGGTATCTGGTAAATCAGCAGATCTGTCATCCTGATAAGCTCTCAACACGTTGGCAAACGTTGGGGACAACAGCTCCGACACGACCGCAAAGGAACAGCCGTTCGATTGTTTGGTGGTTTCTCTCCCGTCCGGCGGTCGCCTCTCTCGAGAAAGAGACGGAAATCCGTGTTCATTTATAGTTCTCATATCGTGTTTGTATATCGGCCGCTCTGCTCATTCCTTGCTCCCGGGAAGTACACGGCTGATTCTCGGAAACCTCATTGGTTTTCTGAACTTTGCAGCAGCCGGCGAGTAGCTCCGCGGAAATTGTGAATTTCCGTCGACACCGGATCGAGTGGGGAAAACATTCGATACGCCTCTAATGAGTCGGACAAACATATCGCTGAACCCATTTACAACCAGACGAGCCGAATCGAGATTGCAGGTCTCTCGTGCGATCGTTCTGCTAATAAGTTCCGTGCACCTTATGCCGGCCCACGAGAGCGGCCCCTGCGAGGAAAGATCAAAGGGGGAGCAAGGAAGCAACCAGATGGTACTTCCAACCGATCCGGGCAGCGATCGGAGAGTCGGCAGCCGAACAGAGAGGCGAGCAGACGTTAAGGCAAAGGCGTGGGAAGGTCTCTGGCTTCTCAGACGAACTGAGGCAGCGTCAAAATCGTCGGCCAACGGTCGCTTCAAACGAAAGGGAGGGAAAAATTCGTGGTGAATGCCGCCGTGTCCGGCGACTCACCCGTCGCTCGAAAGGAGGGAAGATGTCGTCGACAGTTCTCGGACAAGTTGTCAAGACATCGGCTCAGCGGCAGAAAACTCTCCAGAACACACGCGAATCGTGCACGTACTCCTCCCGCTTTTGGAAGCTCCGACCGGTCGAGCGGTACCCGCAATGGAGTTTTGAGAAGCATGGAAGCAAAAAGTGAGATTGCCCCTTCTCTTTGCGATCGCTCCACATCGCGTGCAGGGGCGTCGTTGATGTCATTTATTTTTTTGCCTTTCCCCTTTTTTCCGCCTCCCTCTGTTGAATGGTGGAAAATACTTACCTAAGGACGCAGTACGACCACGCTAAGCTGGATGGTAGCGGCTCGTTTGGCCATGACCACCGTTCATGAACGTCGATGATAAATGATGCTTTCGATCCGACATTCGCATTTTGGTTTTGTTCCTACGCCCTTTTTTCCCCGATCCTCTCTCTCGCAATGGATTCCGGTACTCCCAAACTTCCTCCGGTTACGCGGGAGCTTACGACAACGAGCCCGGCCTCGGACGATTTCACAAACGACCATTCGCGCCCATAAACCATTAGCAGTCGCGCCGCCGGCTAGCTCGCACGTAGTAGTTGTAGAAAAATGTATTAAATGGTTCGAATGCATCCCAGGAACTCCGCATCTCCGACCTTTCAAATGAGTCGGATTCATGTGGGTCGTTCGTGTGAAAACTCTTTTCTGCTTTCGGGGAAATCTCGCGAGATCAGAGAGCATTGCACGGAAAGAGTTCCCCGTTCATTCTCTCCTCCATGCCCTCATTGGTAGGGGAGCTGCGGAATCGGACCGGGAAGAGTCAACTCGGATCGTCGTCCTATTCCAGTTCACTACCAGTGCCGGATTCCAGGCGGTGTCAGGCGACCCCTCGTAGCAGGTTGCTTTTGTGTAATTATGATGATAGTTAACTTTGGCTTTGTTGTCATCAGAGAACTAGACTACCATGGATTCGGGGTTCCAATGGTGATGACAACGCCTCATCGACACTCAGGTATCCGAATGTTTCCACGAGTCAGAGCTCGCAATCGCGTGCACAGAGTGAGTGCCGTGATTCCATAGATGACTCACACCAATCCGATTGTTCTCGATTTGCGCTAGACGCGAGGCGGTTGAATCTGCTCGCGTAGATAAATAAGCAATTAATTACTGAAATCGGAGCCTTCCCGTCGTTCGTTGCCGATAACAGAGGAGTTGATCAATCGCGGTGCACGTATCCATTGCGAGAGGGTATTAGTGATAATAATGCAGGCGCACTGCGATATGGGTCATAATTATACCTCTCGCCGGTGGGGTGCAAGGTTGTATTTCGAGAGAGGAATACAGAGCTTGCTATCCCAGCAACATTTGGGGAGATATTCCCTAGTCGAAGACCGAGGATCTCCTCCGAAACATCCTAGAAGTCGGTTTTAGGACGAGTTCCGCCGTACTCACGCTAGCAGGCGAAGCTAGCACGGTATTTATGCCTTGCTGAAGATGAATCCAGGATCTCAGTCGTCGAGAGTGCTGCTGACTTATTCTTTCCGTAACACTGTCTTACCGCTCCTGACCGTGGCGAGACCAGTCCCTTATGGAACGGAGATCGTCCGAGCTCGTGAGAGCATAAGAGCCTTGTGTCTCTTGCGAAAGTAGGACCAGCGGGCTCTTGGGCGGTGATGAAAAGACTGAAGCTCGCCGCTCCGTAGATATCAATGCTCGACAGGGCTAATTCCTTACCCGCAGTACCTCTGCATCGCGAGAGATTCTCGATCACAAACCCCCCCTCCCTTCTCCGCGAGGAATATGAATGGATTTTCAGCGGCAATCGATGCCTCCTCTCCCCATGTTCCCGCCTCGCTGCTCGCTATCGGGATCGACCGCGCTGTAGGGAAACAGAGAGCCGAGGTATTATTTATTGGGAGCGTTGGATCCGCGACTTTGATCTAGAAAACTTTTGCCCGTCTCGTCAACTTTTCGACGAATTCAGTGGAGCTGCCTCCCCGGCCAAGTGAGTGAGTTTTCAGGTGAATTCATCCGTAACTAGCGGATCAAAAGCTTGGAGGGATCGAAGTTCAATATCGCTCGGCCTCTTTGTGTACGTCCGCAGCAACTCCGCATGTCTATTTCTAGAGCAATGTAAACGTGCTGCGTCTGCGTTCTTGGCTCTGTTGACAGTTGGAAAAGCTTTCAGAGCCTCGCTGGCGATCACAAGCGACAATATACCTCGAGATCGACATCATTATCGAGACAGACTTCAATGCCCGTTACAAGGAAAAACTTCTACCAAGTCCCTCTGATAAGCGGAGATGATTTTAATGATGTCTACCAGCCTCCGCCCTAATTTCATCATCGTCCTGAACTCTCAGTGAACCGCTAACAGTTCTGAGCTGTCATTTCAAATGTTTGATTCCGCCCTCGGACCAATGCCTCCGAGGGTAGCCGAATTCGAAGCCTCTCTGAAGGAGTGCGTCTCGTCGAGCTCCTCAATTTTATGAATGCTCTAGCCGATGAACATCCCGGTCAAATATTTTCGACTGCTAAACGCATCGATTCTCCCGAATAATTCAAATACAATACAACTCCTGATCAAGGTCATTGAGACATATGCCTGCGAATTCCGCACACGAGTAAACTCAGCTCAAGGAACGAATATAGGGACTCCTCTCGGATCGCAAAGCTAGCCACACTCTCCGCTCCGATGACGGATACTCTTCGACCAATGGGCTGCTAGGAATGTCAGTGAACGCGGTCAATAGCTGTCAAGAAGCCGTACATTGAAAGCTATGTATACAAACAGCGTCTCGCTCGCAGATTCCAAGCGGATTTCGCGGACTCAACGTTGGATACAGACTTTCGGCTGTCTGTACATCGCAAACTACAGACAGGAGGGATGGCACGTGAACCGATTCAAATGAAACACTAAGAGTTTGGTGGAAATATTCTCGCGAGATCCGAGTTTCGGCCCTGTCACTAATCCCAATTATCAGGGAACAGGACAACCGGATGCGGTCATTACTGCGTCCCCATTCCGGTCACTAATAGCTCTGTCATTCTAAAAACTCTATAAACTGATTAAGCGAATGGGAGCTCCTGACTGAATACACTGACTGGGAGACCCGCGATCACGATTAGGGAGGTTTAATGGTAGAAAAGCGAATTATAGCTCGCCTCGGGCTGTCTCCTAGAGAGCTTTCCATACTCCCGGGGTTCTTTCCGAAGAGTTTATCGGAGTGGGTCGGATCAGAGGAGACGGATTAGGGAACCGCTCTCGGTATAAGGCAAGATATTTCACGATCGCTGAATGAAGCTGCTTCGACCCGCTCTCGGACGCTTAGCAGAAATCTAGATGAGCTCGATCGCCAGCGACCGTAAGGTACGCAGTAGCCGAATGCAGAGTTCTAAATTGTTCACAAACGCTCGCCCGGGCAAGCATCCTACTCGAGTTCAGCGTGAGGTCACGGCGGTGGAGCCCTTCTGGAAAATCTGAAGGCCGAAAATTGTTCTCAAAATCATTCGTCTCTCATCATAGACCAAGAGCTCGATTCAAGCGGATTCGACTTGGTCCACCCGTCTGGAGGAAGTGGCGGAGCTTCGTCGATCCGGTACCGCATCTGGAATGCAACTCAATGACGGGTGACTCGCGCTGAGGGCTGAGCCTTGATTCTCATCGCAATGAGACGACAGACTTCATCGCGAGATAATACTCGGTCATGAGCGGTCGAGATCAAAATAAATTCATGTCACGATAATAATAATAATCGAATGCTCCTGAATAACCGAGTCGTTTCCGGGTCATGCGGGACTTCTCCGTGTTCTCTGGATCGATCTCGTGCCAGGGAAATGTCAGCATGGGTCGATGCGCAGTATCGATCACGAAAATATTGGGGGGGAGTTCGGTTTTCTTGTTATCTGGCGCCGTAGTATGCAGTATTGGAGGAAGTTGCGAATCGCTCCCTCTCACCTGGATGTTCCCGACCTCTGCTGTGTTTCCCGATCCGCCCAGCTCATCGGAACTTCAAGCCTCGTGCTCTACAAGATCATTGTCCCTCGAAGCCTGATACCCGACGGCTGCGCCCTGTATCAAAAGGCGGAAAATTCGATACCGTAGGAGATGGGACCCAAGGAGGGAGCAGAAGGCGCAGCGACTGACAGGCATAGCCTTCCTTCTGGCACGGAAAGAGCCCAGCGGTAAGTCATTAGCCTAATGCGGTGTGACAAGGTCAACCCGGTGAGTTACATTTCAGACGCAGCGACAGCTATCACATTATCCAACCCCGAAACCGGCGGCTCTTCTCAGATTTTCTGTCGAGCTCCTCCGACGACGATTTCTTTCGAGACTTCCGATCTATGGCCTGATCCTTCGAACGTCAGAGCAACGTTGAGAACGCTTGCGCTATTTATCCTTTTTCACAACTTATGGGCACTGAACGAGATTGAAATCGGGATGACGACAGCTCAGCGTCCCAGTCTGCCCCATCGTTCGGCTTGTCGAAGTTTCGCTAGCCGAATCCCTTATCATCAGTCGGGAACAGTGATGGAAACACTTTGTGTGATGAACGGATCGAGGGTGCATTCAACACAGTGCACGATGGCGCTCGGACAAGTTGAGCAACGACAAAAGCCGTTGGAATTAACGTTGATCCCGGGATTAAGGACGGTGGCGGCCTCTGAAGCTATACATACATGTCTTGTGAATAAGCCCTCAATAGATCGCGCATTCGATGGGAGAGCCCGGGGCGGAGATGCGGACTTTCCCGCAAACGATTTGCATCTCTGAAGCCGCGCGGAGCTTCTACTTTTTCTCTCCCTCTCTCCCTCCTAGTGGATCTTTTCAGAGAGTCCCACTGTCGGACAGACTCGAGACAGCTGCAATTTCCTAAAGCGCCGAATACATCTTCTTCCGTTTTTACCTGTCGGCGCCCCAGCTCGAGTATACGCCGCTTCAGCTCCTGCTCGATATGCGTCCGTCAATCCTCTCATCGAGAAATTCTCCAACGATCCAGGAGCTTAGGCTTTCCATGCGCTGCTGCCCCCCCCGCCCCTCTGGTCTCCCGGACCTAACGGTGCTAACACTGTGCCTAGGCGTCCGGCCGGGCACGGATTTCTCGGTTCCCAAGAAATGATTCCCCTCATCTAGGGTCCCCTCTCGGCTGGCACAGAAGCAGAAATCTGCCGGCACGCTCTTCTCACCATTCGGAAGCTTCGACATGCGAGAAATTTCTCGTAATGAGGCGTCAGTTTGAACTCAAAGCGGAGCTCCGACTTTTCCCTCTTTATTGGGTCTTGGAGATTGGTGCTACAAAAAAACTTCGCCGATTGGATCGAGTTCAATTTTATGCAGCAGCTCCCGTCGTCGCTGCTGCTGCTGCGGCGGCGGCAGGGAACACCGAGCTAAGCGGAGTATCGGGTCGTTACCATGAGGGGGAGAATCCGCTGCGCTCACATTATTAGACTTCCTTGTAAGCAAATAAACCGGGGCGATGTGCTAGACTGGGAAACGAACGAGAGTGAGATTTTTGCTCGAACAGAAGCTAATATGAATTTGTAAACAAGAGAGAAATATTGGCTTCTCCCGAGGAAAGAACATCTGAGATATTCAGAGATCTCGCCGCAGCTCGGTCTAGGCAGCTCATAAATTGAGTTACACACGGGGGTTTTCTTCTCAATGGGGCGAAAGCTATTTTGCGGAACGGGACGATAGCTCCCGTCTAGTTTCTGAAGAACTGTCCGCGTCGGCAAATGTGCAAACATTTGGACGAGACTCATTTCTAATCGGGTTCGCCATCGTCCTTATGCGGAGCTCTACTCAGGAGCGAATCCTGAGCATTCTGAAGAGGAAGTGCTCCGACGAAACATCCTGCCGGAACGGGGGTCTCCAGTTCGCGATCAATGGAGGTACTGGAAACCATTGTCTTCCTGCTCTCCTTTGAGACATTCAGGAACGAGCCAGCTGCGGTTGCTCAGGATCTTAAACACGCTCGACTGTGAGAGCGAATGGACCGTAATAGGATATCTTGACATAGGAGAACTGATGGCGAGATCAAAATACATTGTGAGGCTTCGTGGCCGGTCAGAACTCGATCAGACATCGATTCAGCTCTGAATGTCCTGAATCCTGAATGCGGTAGTTGAATGGAATGTTGTCTCTTCAACCGTCTATCTATGTAGCTCCAAGGTTGTGTGGACCGTCGCTCATTGGATCGTTAAGGAGGTCGCCCGTTCTCCATGAGGCAAAATAGCGCGAGACAAGAAACGGAAGGGCGCCCACGACTCATGATACTGCTCGTATATGAGGCGTTCGTAGTTCGGGTAGGCTCGTCCTGTGCTTCCCCAACCGCTAGCTCGGCCCTTCTCAACGAAGCGAATCGGGAGAGTCTCACTCAGTGAGATGCCGATTCTAACTCGTGTTCATCAACGCTATGCGGAGGTTGCGAATCAGGCAAGCCAAGGCATGCCCCTATGAGAATCCAGAAGTGGGTGGATCCATGAGAATTATTCCCTGGATTTGAAGAGAGAAACGTGGGTCGCGAGTCGCGACGCAGTAAGCATTCATCCTGCTAGAACGGGAATAAAAAATTGCATTCTGGAAAGAGCCCCGAGCCTCGGAGTGCAGGAACCACTCCACCCATGTCGCCAAAGCCCGGGAGAATCCCGTCTCGGTCCTGGGAGCCATGTAGTCGAGAGTAGTAGCGCTGACAATTCCGGGCTCAGTCGGAAACCCGAATATCGACTTCACAGGCAACGTCGACGCTGCGCTGCTTGGAATGCGGGACTTTTATTTGTTTTTTTTTTCGGCTCTCCGCCTGCATCCTGATCCCATAGAAACTCCAGAAGGAGGGAGATCGTTCCGTCAACAACATCGTTTTGCGAAACTTTACGTGTCATTTCGAAAATCCCCGCGGTCGTGCACGCGCCGTCTCGTATGCATTCGCCAGATCCGGCGAAGAAAGCCTCAAAATCAGCGGGGATGCCAATACGCTGCCCATGCAATTTTTAGCAATGCATTCTCCTCCACTCACTCAACCGCCCGCCCGTTCGTCTCCTCACGCCACCATATTCGCCTCGACGTCGCTTCTGGTTCGAGTTTTCGGATATTCAGGAAAATGCACGGGAGGCATCTCGTCGTTCCGTCCCCTTACTTACTTCCTTCCGCCGATAGCAGCATCGCAGAGGATGAGCATGACGACGCGCGCTCGATGCTCGAAGGGGAAACACAATTAATATTAGATTAGAAACCAAATCCGATTGTGAGCTGACAACGACCGACCGACGGGTGGATGGAGAATCGGGTGATGAACGGAACGAGAGGGACGAAGAGCGAGCGAGTGAGTGAGCATGTTCTCTGGGACAGAAGTTTTCCCGACAAAATCCATACCGGTGATCGTCATCCCCTGCCAATGACGAGGACGTAACCTGGAAACGGAAAACGGCTTTTCGTAAGCAGAAGCTCAGAGTAGGATGGGGGAGCGGAGGAGGGAGGGGGGATCGCCCGGTGTGGGAGGAAAGGTTCACCCAAGGGCAAAATAAGCCTGTGCTGATCGTCCCACGCCCTCATCCTTGTCCGCGCTCGTCCCTCTGCCGGCGGAAATGGCAGCTGACAGAGCAGATGGTAAGAACTCATTCGATTACATTTGCCGATGCCACCGACCCACTGTAACCGTTGCTTCCAATCGTTCCTTACCATTTCAGATGTTGCGACATTTGTATTCTCTCCTGGGGGAACTGTCTCCAAACGTAACTGTCCAGCCTTTGGGTCTTACCTCTCTCCTGCGTCTCGACGAGGCTTCTCTCCCGATATCTCTGACTGAGTGAGAGTCACTCAATATCGTTAGTAATACACCGAGTGCACGAGATTTGAATCGAAATCAGCGACGGCGCAGAAATTCGACGTGTACTCCACCATCGAGAGCAGTTTCTGTTACGTTGGAACTTCGTGCGCCAGCTCCCCGAGTTCTTTCTTTTCAAACTCGAGCGAATTCTTCAATGAAGCGTGTATCGCGGCGGCAACTCGCTGCCGACCCGCCACTGAGCGATCGACGGATGTAGGAGCAGCTTCGCAAATCGGTTGAGATCTCGGAAAGAACATTCGGACGGGAAGCCAGGGACGGTAGGTGGATAGCCGGCGAAGTAGGAAGGTAGCTGGCTGGCTGGCCGGCCGGGCGGGCTTCGTCGGTTGATATTGACGCCCGAACTGCTGATGCAGCAGAGAACGAGAGACAATCTCTCGAAGAAGCGAGCCGAACTTCCTGCTGCACTTCCGACGATGATCCAGAATAAAGAGCTGTCAAGCTTATCGGCGAAAGTAGCTGTTGCCGCTGCCCGTGTGTAGTGAAGGGGTACCTTGGGCACTGAGAGAGGGCGATAATAATGATTCAGCAGCGAAAAGTTGAACTGAAATCATTAAATCGAAGCACTGCACGGAGGGAAGTGAAATACGGAGGGAAGGGCAATAGAGACAAGTTGCGAGAGGGCCAGCTAGCGTGCGCTCGGTCGATTCTAACAGAGAGGCGAACCTTCTGCAAAAACGGCCGGTTGCGCGGTGAGAAATACCGCGAGACCTAAACTCGAGTCCTTGATTTCACATGGCCTTCTCGAGACGATCTGCAAAGTCGACTTCCCTGCCCGGCCTGACAACCGCGGATCGGGTTTCACCTCCCGACGGACGGTCTCTATACTCATTCGCATCCGGAGCTTGTTTACTCATTTCAGACGGGGAGTGGATGGTGAGGGACCCCGTGATCCGAGAGGGGGATTCATATCCCAGTTAGCTCGCCAGCGATATCCGCCGAGCCGTTGCAGGGAACTCAATACGGATGGAAGTCTCTGACTTTGAAGCAGTTCATTCTATGCTGACTTCACTAGTACCTGCTTGTTTCCGGTAATGTGTGTGCCGTTGAATACAAGCTAACTCAATCCGCACTCGTCCTCTGGCTCATAATTAATAATTAATGTGATCTCCGTATAAGCATGTGAGCGCAGATATCCGCGGCGAGCTCTGTCTCTATTCGTCGAGTCAAATCGGGAATTTCTTGTAGCAAGACCATTCTAGACCTCCGATGTCCTCTGACAGTGTGCTCTCTCTCCGCTCTGCTCCAACTTCGAATTGAAGTCTTCGACATGAAATTTTCGAAATCCGATACCATTGGGAGGAAGACTCGGAAAAACAGCACCTGTGCTCTTCCTCTCCCCGCTGTGCAACAAAACGTTCTGGTAGATACCCAAGATAGAGGTTGCGAATTTCAGAGCTCGAAATCGCAACACTGATGAGCTGCTGAGCCCGTATATTTTCATCCTCCGACAGATGAGCGAGTTCACTTGGATCTGATCGAATGGAATGATTCGATCTCCGTATTCCGGCGGCTGCCCTGAGCGCCGGGTGCAAAGAGGTATTGAATTGCTCTAGACGATCTGAGAGAGTCGAGACGGGCTTTGCGACGACGGTCTGAGACGGAATTTCTGTACCTGATATGGCGGAAGCTTAGTACTTTGAAGTTGGGGATTCACTCTCCGCCTCCGGGTGAACTCGGCGAGTTCTAGCAAAGGAGCTCCGCGAGCCTTCCGCATAGGTTTCCCCCGAATCCGAACTCAGCCTTTCCGATCGGAGCCGAATCGATTCCAAATCGCTAAGAGGAGGCTGGCTTACGCATATTTTCCTATCATATTATGTACTACTCGTTTCTCGGAGAAGTCCTATAAGAATTCTCGGAGGGGGTATTCACAAGGGCGAAATTCTGAGTTCTCGTCCTCTTCTACCGTATGAGAGGAGTCCATGAACGACGTGCAAACGTCCATGGCTACGCGGAACTCCCACCTAGCGACCCGATTCCCGGCTCCGAACGAGCTCCCGAAAAAACGCTGAGTGTACTGTACGACTCAAGCCTCCCAGCGATTCGAGTCTCCCGAATATGCAGTTTGAACTTCTTCTATGCTGCTCCGACCGAAGGTATGCGGCACGTCACGTATGCCCCAGCTTCGCGCACTTGAGGCTGGACTCACGCCTAAAGAGCTTTTATGTATTTTGACGGGCATCCCAAAAATTGTATTTTTCTTCCGCCGCGGACGACCCCGAGGCGTCCCCGGCGATCGGAATTATGGTCGACGTACCGACCAGCTCTGTCCGGTCCCGTCGACGAAAGCGAGAGTGATTCCTGCGATCGGACACAGCGTCAGGATGTATCTCGTCCAGGAAAATGCTGCAGCCACCAGCCGATAACTCATCTATCTCGCTCCGGAGTTCCCGGCTGATCCCTTTAGACTTTGACGCAGTTGGATAAGTGAACACGAGCTCACTTTGACCGAACCGCGTCGACTCGCAGAGACACTTACGAGCAAGCTCGCTGTATGGGCGAACCAAACATAATTCCCGGAGCGGAGAAGTTTCGACCGCAGTCGCCATGGAGTTACACGGTTTTACCGAGGTCCTCTCGGAGCTGCGAAAAAGTTTCGAATCTACAGGGAGCTTTCAAGAATAACGCGTTTTCCGCGAGCCAGCCATATACTCAGTAGCCTTCCTGCTCGCTTGACGCTCGGCTCCCCTGATATGCGGTCTGAAGGTCTTTCTAGTGCAATACGCTTGAATCGTCCGATAAGTCTCGCTTCAGTTTTCCCCACCTTCCCCCACCATCCAAGCTCGTTCCCTTCTCGGGCGGAGCAACGACGCCGCGAGGAGAGGCAAGCGAGTATGAGAGCTCGCCGTAGTTCATCCTCTTCCCTTACTTTGAAACCTTTTTCTTCTTCCTAACAGAGTGCCTGCCTCCCAGTTGACTGGTCGTCAGCGGCGGCGGTCGTGCCGAGATACGTCGACAACGACGCCGACGGCGGCAGTTCGAAGGCTGTCGCACTGAGACGGGAGCAGTGGAGTACTGCGAGCGAACACTCACATTCGACGAAAACGACGACAACAACAGGCACGATGGGCTCGAGGAAGAGAGAAAGAGGAAGACAAAACTAGCTTCTTTTTGAATGACACCCCTGGAAGCTAAATGCGCTGCAGCAATGCGAATGTAGCTCCGTCCCCGGGAAGTTCTCGACGTTCTTCGTTCCAAATTTCTGCCATCGTCGTCATTACTGCCCGTGAAGGAAGCCGGAAACTGTGAAAAATGACTCTAGTGTTTGCGGTTTCGGCGACGGGAGCGGCGTCGACATCATCACCGCCGCCTTCAACACGTGTTAAATGTGCTGAGTAATATAAAGAGCATCATGAAGAGCGATGGAAAGTACCTCACCACAACGGGGAATTCTTCCGCACTAATGAGATCATCCAACAAAAGCGAGACTTCTGCTTGGATGAGTCACCGTCAGATTCTGCAGACTCCGAGCCCCGAAGATCCCGCAGACCCTCATTCCGGCGTCTTCGGTTTCACAACAAATAGAACGAGTCCACCTACCCGTCTATCCGCATATCTACGGTTCCCGACAGGGTGTTGCGACGACGCAAAATGCAGCCCATGGATTCCAGCGCGGTTGATCCTCTTACCATCGTTTTCCTCACGTCATGGGGGAAATCCTCTCGCCGTCGCGAGGGGACGTAATTAATGATCGATCAATGAGCGCAGCGGCGGACGAGGGGCGGAGACGTCGTCCGTCGTCGATGACGGAAAGAAACGCTGACACGTGACTCGAGATCCAAGCAGTTCTCCTCCCAATCAGTCTGATCTGCTCCAGCGCCCGTCTATCGCGACTCCGATTACCTGCTCCATGGAAACCATGTTTCGCTCCCCTTAGGTCTCTCATTCCCCGTCTCTCATCTTAGACAGCTCTGCCCTTGACGTAGTGCGAAAAACGGAAGAATGAAAGCGCTCAAATCGCATTTGGAATGAATTAGATTCACAAGGTGGATATCGGAGGGAATTCATCGGAAACCTCGACCGCCCCTCTGGGTGAATGGATGAGCTTCCCCACTGCAGCGATGAAGCCGGTCTTCGGAGCGAGGGTGAAATGCACAGCTGCTACGCCATTCTCTCTGCTTGCAACGACTGTACCGATAGCGGTCGTCAGCTAACGAGTTGTTTGACGGCCATTCGATACGAGCGAACACGAAGACAGCCCATATGATTCGATCAGTAGATATCTATTTCTCAATTTCCTCCTATGTCCGAAAGTTATTTCCGGATGAGGTCTGCTGTTCTTATTGTCATACAATGCGTGATTGGCTTCTTTCGACGGGAGGTTCCATATCGGCAGCGGCGTTCGCTTCCGAGGTCGTTAGTGTGGTCAGCTCTCAACGCTGTCAGGCAGAGCTGAACCTTCGCACTTTCTCGATTTCTGCACCGATTTCACCGCGTCGAAGAGATGCACATCGGATGTATCGTTGCCTTCCTCGCGAACCTTTTTCGGGGTATGACGCGGTGATTTGCCGAAATTGTCTAATCCTATCGAAGGAGTAGTATCATAGACCTCGACTTAAGCGCAATGTTTAGCGTCATCACTTTTTCACTCAAATCACCCCCGGTCCTCCGACGTCGATAGCTCCTTCTTCGAGTGCAATTGACACGGCTCTAGTGATTTATTCATCGAAGCTGAATCGCTCCTCTTTTGTGGACCTCATGATCGATTTCGGGCCTCCCTCCTGCAGGTCCTCTTCCTCTTCGTGGGTGCTGTTTGTTGCACGTGTCAATGGCTTCTTTATCAGTGTCTTGTGTCGACGCAACTTTCTAGTGTCTGTCAAGATCCCAAGGAACGAACGAGTGCTTGTCGCCTGGCTAATACACCTTGCTATGAAGCAATACCAGCATGCAGTTCCGAATCTAAGCACTCTCCAGCGATAGGAGAGCGACTTCGTGAGGAGGGAGAGCGTGGTAACTTCGTGGGAAGAAGCTACGAAAGCACAGGTAGCTAGCCAACGAGCCAGCCGGAGAAACACGTTTGAACCCCGAGACGAAGAGGGGTAATCGACGCGGGGCGGGGACGCGGAGATTCTATCGACCAGTCGAAGTTCTTCCCGCACGTCATTATAAGCCCACACGAGCAAGCAGCGCGCACCGTGCTGAGGGAGATGAGCGGAGAACTCGAAAGGAAAATTCGACTCGTCCTCAACGAGCTCTCAAGCATCGTTCATTGGGCTCAAGCCGGGCTTTTAAAAAGCAGATTAAAGAGCCGGTCACTCGCTCCATTCTACTGTATCCGCCGAGCCTCCACAATCTCGTCGAGCATAATTCCCACTTGACGTGCGCCACGGAGGAGCGCGCAGAGCCGCCGAACTAGCAGAATTGAAAGCCCGCGAACCGGGACGGCGCGGAGAGCGCTCGTGGAGAGAAACGGATAATTAAAAACGGCTCTACTATTCGACAGTTTCGATACTCTCCATTTGTGAACGTTTCCGGGAACGGTGGATGTCCGAGAACAATGATTGATAAGAGAGGGAATTGTTCATGTCAAGTTTCCTCCGCAAGGCTCAAGCCGCGGATCCGCTGCCTGAATGCGGCGAACACAGCCCTAGGTCCTTGAAAGCGTCGAAAATTCCTTGGAGCGTCACGATCTCTGCAGCTCTGACTCAGCGAGTCCTCGACCAGTTCCGCCGCGGCGATTCGACTCGTGGTCCGACCGGAATGACCCTCTCTCGCACTCCTCTCCCTCAATTTCTGTCGTGAACTCCTTTACGACACTCTCGATACCGACTGGGGACGTCACTCGGAACAATCGACTGACAATGGATCGTTGTCCGAGTCGTTGTATGAAAAATTGCCCATAGAACAAAGTCGCGTTGACAATCGTTTCCCGTCGATGTCGAGCACTTCCAGTCGGGACCGAAGCCCGACCAAGCAGACGGGGAACGTTTCCGACGGCGCAGAACGGATATTCCTCGAGATGTGATCTCCCCTCCCTCAACGGAGCTTCGCGGTATAATTCCTCGGACATGGGAGCAAAATATTTCCTGTGCTCGGGAACCGATATCCTCATGTTCGGGGGAAGGATCCTTCCGGCGCGACTATGTATATGCTGTCGAAACCGCCCAAAGAGAGAAGTTCGAAAACAAAACACGACATCCAGTCGAAGAGTCGCGGGATGCTCGCCATGTGGGCTTAGCCAACAAGACGGGGGATGTCTGCTCTTTGCGAGCGCTTCTGTGTGTTTAGGAATGTATACACTGCGCTTAGTAGTTGTAAAAACAAGCACATCATGGTGAGGGAAGTTCATAAAAATGTCATTCTTCTGTTGACACTGCTCCGGCGTTTCCAGCAGAGATTCTCCGTCGTGGAAGTTGAGGTCAAACGCTGCGGGACGCAGGACTCCCGCGAACCAGTTTCCGACGCTGCTGGCAGAGAGCTTCGTCTTTTGGGGCTGCTGAATCCGAACGCTGAAAGACATCCGATGGCGCAATCTCACCGCGCGCAATGTTGATCGTCGACGAGCCTCTGACGGAATCGAGGTCCTATAGCATATAAGCGAACGAGGCAGCAAGTCGCTTGACTCAGGTTCGCCGTTTCGCATCATCTCCCGGATGCGACTTCGGGAGATCCGGTGGTCGCAGTGTTATCATCCATGGGCTGATTGGCAATATCAAAGCAGAACTTTGGAGCACATCCGCCGGAGAGGGTCCACAGAATGAAACAGCGTGATCCGCCCGGCGCTACGGAAGAAGATGACGTCGGATGCATGACGACCTTGGAGAATCCGCCGTCAAGTTTTTGCGATCGTCGAGTTCTCTCGTCACTCTTCCGTGTGCTATTTTTCCTTCCGCTTCGAATCGCGCAGTTAGGCGGAGGTTTCCGAAGAGAGGTTGAGCGTCGGAGACGTGCGGGCAGTGTAAACGGAGCGGCAACTGATGATATGAGTCACGGTATTGTTCCTGTCGCCCGCGAATTCGGACCACCTATGCAGGCACCTGACGGCAGAACCGAGGTGTACGAGAGAGAATTTTTTCTGAGCGAAGTCCACGCAAAATTTGTCGGAGTCAATCATGATGCAAACGGGCCCTGATATTGGATTTGGTTGATCAAGTTTCTTGCTGACCTGGTCCGTCTGCCATCGAATGGCAGTCGCCACGGGTCCTAATCGCTTCTCGCATCATTTTCTCTTTTCCCATCTCCACTGAAGCATTATTCCCGTAAATGTATTTGCGGTGTACTCTGTTCGGTCCTGGGGCAAGTATGGGTCGAGGGATGAGAAAAACGTCTCAGATCGAAATCTGGGAAGATTCCACGGACGATCGATCAATCAGCCGCACCAGCGTCGAAACCGTCATGTCGTGAAGATGGAATTTGGAATTCCCGGTCGGAAGATCCCCAAGTCGATTATTATCCATGGGTCGGTTGAGGAGTTGGATAGAATCAAAACGATAGATTAAGAGGGGCTTCTGACGGAGGTCTCCGAACATCGCGAGTGAGAGCTTGGCTAGCTCGTCGATTCTCGGACGAATCGTCCCACGGGAGCTCCGGGTTCTCCTCGAAGTTCCCAGAGCACTCTATTGGTCCGCAGGTTTGTGAGTCTGTTTTTTGTTTATGTTCCAGGGTTGTCTCTAGATGGAGTTCCTCGAGCTCGTTGTTGGTGGAGAGTTGACGACGATAGTACGTCTCCGATGAGAGATCGCTTGCTAGAAATTTTCCCTCGGTGTACGTCACAGAAACAATGGCGCGAATCGATCAGATTTTCCAACACGGTCGAGACGACCGCGGAAAGAACGAGGGAATATGCCCCGAATATCCGGGGTTATCATAGTTCACTAGGGCTTGCGCAGTTCAAAGGATTCGCTGATGAGCTCCGGCTCGAAAAATATGATGCGACGGCTGCAAAAACATCGAGTGAAAAACCGTGCTGAAATCAATCAGCAAGGCGATCGACTTTGCGCCCTTGCCGCGCTTCGTGCTCGAACCGTAGAATGTCGCTTGATGCCCCTCGAAGGTTAGATGGCGAGGCGTGGACCGCGTTCCTCCGGTTTGGGAGTCGGGAATCGAGCTTCGATACCCCTCGGTGAATTCAGTTTATCGGAACCATTCACGGAAGCAAAACTATCTATGAGATTTCGGAGGAGTCGCCTACGTTCGAAAGCCGTGCGAACCTTCGATCTGCTATAACTTCCAGGCTCCATCCATAGCTACGTATGTGTGATGAATCGAGGAACATAACTGTCAGGCGCTCGTTTTCGGTGGGACTGCAACTGACCTGGCCGGAGCTCCCTGGGATCACGGCGCTGGAATGATATGATTGAGGCGAGAAGCTCTGACCTACTCGCCTGCGTCCGCTGTGGATTTGAGGAGAGACGGAGGACCCGGCACATAAGATCTTTGGCCTTCAAGACAATCTTGAACCGATGAGGCGACGCCACCCAGACTCCGCAGCGACCGACAACTCTTCCGGGACGAGTTCAGGAAACATTCATCCGATAATCGCGAAGGATGGAAGTTCCCTCCTCGGTTTTCGGATCGAGACCGATGAGGGCGTCCGGAAGAAAGATCCTTCAAGGCTTGAGGAGAATTTCGAGATCTCCAACTAGTGGGCAAGCGCGGCGAATCGTGTCCGCGGTCCCGGGGAACGCAGAGCACTCGCGCATCCTGCGGAGACCCGGAATCGGAGGCAAAATGGATGAAACTCTTGGCACACAAGGGACGATTTCCCCAAGGCGCCCTGGCTGCATTAGCGGGATTCCATCATCGGTCAGGCACTCTCTCGATCGGTCGATCGATTGATCGGCCGCTCGGTCCGACTTACCGGCTTACTAGCGCACTGGCGGTCGGCCAGACGCCCGCCTGGCAGGCTGCTCGGACTGAAGATGTTCTTTTCCGCCCCCAATAATTGGTACTTATTATTCAGGCAACGGACGTCCTTAGATAATGTATTCGATGAGCATCTGATAGGGAATAAAACGCTGTCTTGTGCAAAAATGCATCCGACATATGGTGCCTGGAGCAATGTAAGATTAAGAATCAGTCTTATAATAAGTGACGGGAAGCAGGACGCAGATGGAGGGAATAACCCCGAGGAAAATGCGAAAGATTCGACCGACGAGCGATGGCAGGCGCTCAGGAGGAGAACAACCAAACGAGGAGGATTGCCGGCGAAGCTCAAGGCTAAAAGACGACTTCAGGGACGAGGGAAACCTCGACCGAGTCGGGAAAACCCTCGAAAAGACGTCGGTGAACTCAAGGGCTAAGGCGGGCAGAGTGGAGGCTGCGCTTGGAGAGTATAAAGAAATATGAGAGCAAAGCCTTTTCGGCGTTGCGAGTTTCACGATTCGCTCGACTTCCGCTTACAGCCGGCGGATTGCGGTGCTGCTAAATCAAATTCTGCTCGCGGTGAACTGACAGACATCATCATCTTGCTCGGACCCGAGATCCGCTCGAACGGGTTGGAAGGCGCATCATCCACCACGCACACTTGTCGTGGAGTTGTATTGTATGTCCAAGATGAGTCGAAGTGGAATGAGCTTGATTCCATCCGTAGAGGACGGAGACAAAATCAGAGGAGTGATCCAGGATGCAATCGGAATGAAAAAACTCCTTCGACTGAGACGGCTACGGGGCGACGTATTCCGTCGGAATTCTTCAGGCCTCAAGCCGGAGGAGAGCGCGGAGCAGATATTGAGAGTCTCGTTGTCGTAAGTCCAATTTCAGCGGTCCGTTTTCCCACGATCCGTGTTGAGGCTGAACGCTTGGACCGGGACGAGATCTCCGCAATTTTCGGCCAGCGGTCGGCTGTCGCTCCGAAATGAATAATTGTCGTCGAGCTCCATTGAAGTCGAATTCGACTCCAGCTCGGATAGGGAACGAGTCTGCAGGCGAGTCTGCGGGTGTCGCCGGTCGCACCCGAAAGGAGAGCGTCGGACCCCCGGCGGAGAATTCGTACAGACCGCCGTTATTGAAGTTGGCTCTCAGGAAATTAATCGGCTGGGTGTTGGATGGATTCGAGCATTCTCCAAAATCCGTCACAATTAACGAGAACGGACCCGGTCAAGGGTCACGATCGGCGATCGCTGATCGGTTGATTGGGGACATCGACGATTTTCCAGCCTTCATCCCCATTCCGCCTCCGTTCGTTTGAATAAATCATCTCCGACTTCCTGAATTTCAGCTAGCCTGCGTCAGAGAACACTTCAGTTCCGACAGTGGTACGCCTACTCCGGCAAAGATAGATCCATCTCCCTCCGTACCCTGCCGCTAATTTTCCCCGAATCGGGACGCAGGGCCCAGATGGGACACTTCAGGGGAAAAATCCTTCATTTCCGCGGGCGGAAAACGAAAGGCCCGAGAGAGAGAGCTCTTTAAGTCCTTCATCCGGATTCAGGGCCGAGTAGAGCCTCGATAAACTATCCGTCCGTGTGCGGTGGAACACGGTTGGATGTTCGCAACGTACCGGAGGCATCAAAATTCAGAAGTTGAATCTATGCCAAATCACTCGCGTCGTCCAACCTGGAAGCTCCGTGCCTCGAATTCCCTCATTTGAGGGAGAAACACAACGATTAGGTTCAGAGCCTGTCTCGAGGCCGCTCACTTTTTCCGTTTTCAGTTCCCAGTCCCCCCTATTCGGAGCGAGTAGGGCTCGCAGTTCGCGACCCTTCTCGCGGCTCGCCTGGGCAACGTGCGGTCGACGGCGAAGGACTTGGTAAACTCTGGAGGGACTTTTTCGATTGTCTGAAGCCATGGTGTCCATTCCAAGAATGCAGACTATTGAGTTTGCCGAGCTCGAATCCAGTCGATTCTGTCTCCATTCTTTCCCAATCCTGTCATCAGGTTGAGACTCGAGACTCCGCGTAAGTGTGGACACAAGGCCGAAGTCGACCGCTATTCGATTACAGGGATTAAAACCTGTGTTGCACGACGGGAAGAGGTCCCAAGTCTGAGTGAAGTCCTGCAACGGGAATCTTTCCCTCAGGCATCGAATTATACTCGTCTCCGCTCTCCGAATCCGTGGAAATCTATCATTTAAGCGGGAATAGATCAAATGGCGTCGACCTTGGACTTCGCAGGGATGGATTGCTGTTTGAGCTGATAGCAGGGTGCTATCGACCGTATGCGAGAGACGATACGCAGGTCAAAATCGTGGCCCCTCCGATATGTGAGGGCGATGAGGTCGCCGTCATTCGCAACATCAGCCTCCATCGCCGTTCCTGTGGACCACTGGACGGGCGATTGATTGGCACAAATTCGTTACGATCCGTCGGCTCCTAGAACTTTATTGCCACTTGCTGCGTTCTCGGCCATCGCTCGAATAATCATTAGACATCAAGACGTTCTTCGCCGATACCGGGCCCTCTTCGACTCCTCGCTGTCTAACGTATCTACGTATTCTAATGTACGTATACAACTGCCACTTCACGATCGATCGATCAATCTTGAATCTCCATACGCATTACTCTTCCAATTCAAATAAGGATTATTATTCCGTGACCCATATCAGTGGTGCATATCAGGAATTATTGGAGGTTGAACGAGAGCTCTAAGGTCTGAAAGAGCTGCCCTGCATCTCGTCAAGTCGCGATTCCATTGAGACACTCTGTCCTACAGTGAACTTCAAACAGCTGAATAAATCATCCTGCAGTCTGTTCGCTATGCAGACCCAATTTGAGGTTGCTCCCCGATCTCCTCGGCGAGAGATTTGTTCAAGCCTCTCCAACTGCTCGACTGACAGGATAAACGTTCACAAAGGCATGGTCCGGGGTGAGAAAACACCGACCCGCTTCGCTCTCAGAGGGGAATCGTTCTCATATGTTGGAGAGTTTGAGGTACAAACACGCCGTCGTTCACTCTTCTCACCATTTGATTTCGCGAACGGAGGGAAACACTATCTTCTTCTTCTTCTTGTGTGACGCTATCTCCCCGTTTCAGTCTCTTTGTTCCTTTCCGTCTAGGGATACTTCCCGGACAGAGCCGCGTTCGGTTCCGCGCGGACTGTTTCGGAACACCTCTGGACGGCATGTTAGTTGCCTAAATCATGTCATGTGGATTTCCAAGTATCATGACACCGGTTCCAGGGCTCGGGTAGGAATTCCAGCATGTCCGTATAGTGCAGAATTTCTGCACGACACGGACTAGCACACCAGCTTGCACGTGGACTCGACAGAATCCGGATCTGACGGACCGTACTCGCCCGCGAACGTATATGCGAGAAGCTACGTAATGGCGAGAATCCCTCCTTCTGATTGTGAGTCGCTGAATAGAAGAACTTATGAGCTCCACTTCCCCCGCCGGTGTGGAAGACCATCGGAAATCATCTTTTTCATCGGAGATCTTCGCCCAAGGGAAGACCCGGGACGGGTCGACCTCCTGAGCCCCAAACTCCCGAGTTCTCCATGCGCGAAAACTTAGAAAGCACATGAACGATGACGCCGAAACTGGCTAACGTCAAGGCCTGATTGGGGTGTAGACCTTAAAATCTTCTACTCCTCCCATACAAGACTTTTCTCTGATCAAGGGGCAAAGAGCTGGAAATCATGCGACGAATTGCGGACAAGAATGTCCTCGAGTGGTCCTCGAAACTCTCTAACAAGTCTGTCCGAGCCCGAGTCACGATATGATGTTCATTCATGCAGCTCAGTCGATTTTTATTCGCCCTCCGTCTGAATAACCTCTCGTCGTCGACCCGGGAGTTCCTCGATGCCTTTTCGGTGAAACTGCTCGGGTCTCCCTCGGTAGAATCCTCCCAGGTGGCTTCCAAGAGTTCCTTGTGTAGTGAAGACAGAGCCGAAAGAGAGGTTTGCCCGCGGAGCCGCACGAGCGACATCGTTCCACATTATTGTAAACGATAAAACGATACACTTTCCGTCGCCGGTGACAATCCTTCTAAGGATGGAATCTGTCTGCAGTCGGTGGAGATGTCGTAGAGCCAATCCCACGAGATCCTCCCCGTTCCCCTCCGACAGTCCAAATTGAACCAAAGCATCTAGCGTCAAGACGTTTCCTCACCCCTCCATGCTTTGATACACCGTTCTCAGATTTATACCAGAAGATATAGATGCTGATGTTCGGTCGCCGGTCGATCAGGTATAGGAACTTTGAAGTTTCGACCAGGGCCTGCCGGTGAGGACGGAGCTGGTTATCGAGCCTGAAGTTACTTTCACGAAACTTAGAGAACCAACGTGGAATCTTTCGCAGGGAAGGCGTGTCCGAACCATAAACTCTACTTGTTTGCGTGCCGCCTCACACTTCGAATGTCAACCTTGCGTTCCGACATGTCAGAATTGTAAACAGAACGATTGATGACTCAATGAGAGTGATTGAGAGAACCGAGTCTTGAGGTTCGTCTTGCTCAGGCTTGAGTGACGATATCGTTCGTTGTTGAGAATCCGAAATCAGTTCGTTCTCGCGCCCCTGTTCGCATTGCCACAGGAGAGCCCAACCGGACATTGGAAATGGCCGTTTGTCGAGTCGGTCTACCGGAGCAGGCTTTACGGCGTGCGGCGCGGAATGAGATACCGGAGTTTGCGGTTGTGGCGTTAGTCGAGAACCTACGCGCGGAGATGAATGAGACAATGGAAACAAGCTCCAGAATAATTCTAGATCCCCGGATTCGAACAAGCAGCCTCCCACGCGATAAGACGTCATGATGCTTCCGCGAATCTGCACACAGCCTGTAGAGCGCTCTCATCTTCCGGGCATCCGACGCGACGGTCGGATACAGAACACGATCAAGAGGAAGGGAATCGCAGGATATTTCGGGGGTAACTGATGAGTCGTTGAAGCGATTCAGAGGCGAGCCGGGATAAGACCTCACTCAGAGTTGGTGAAGTCGTCGCATGGAAAACTCGGGAGTTGGGAATTTCGGAGGTGAATTTTTGAGTCTCCCCGCAAGCCGAGCTTGTCGTCAGGCTCCGTCGCTCAGGCAAGGGCTCCGATGACTCAAACTGTTATTGAAACTCCAGCGAATTTCCTGTATGAGACTATTGACAGCAACCAGTAGCGTAAAGAAATCGAAGGAATTCGAGGAATGTGTTGATATGCTCTGCAGAACAATACGTCTCTCAACTCTCATCGGTGTTCTTACTCGAGGAACGAATTCGATTCTTCCTGGTCCAATCTGGGGGGGGGGGATCAACTCGACGTGGTGATGAGACGCCGCCTTTTGCCTCGCTTGTCAATATTGAACGGGGGCGTCTGAAGCTATCGAGGTATTGCAGCGCAGCGACTTGAATTTCTCTCGATGCCGTAGGCCTTTCCGATTCGCGGGCTGATCGAGCTTACACCTGCCAGTCAGGATTCATGGCTTTCCGCCGAAAGCGACTTCGAAACTCCTCTTCACTAGAGCTGGTCTCCTCCGTTTGCGCGATAACTCCGAGCAAAACTCATATTAAACCAACCTTCAGCAGACTGGGCGATAGAACACTCATTAGAAGCACGATCCGCTCCCGGAGAGCGATTCGTTCTCGGATTCTCGACGACGAACTCACTTCCTCCAAGGCGAGTCAGGATTCGAAGTTTCCGAAGTTCGATGCAGTTTCAGTGGCTGCACGGAACGCGTTCTGGAAACTCCATGCTCTGTCAAAATTTCCACGCATAGCTCGAGAAGCCCCCTCTACGTGATCGGGAGGCTTGATTCGCTCATCTCGACCCGCTTCCCGAGTTGGTGAAAACCCCTATGATCGATCTTGGGAAGGTGAGCGGAGGAAACGTCGAGAAAGTTTCCGGTAGCGGATTGCGAGACGTTCCCAAACGCGATGCAGCCAGGGCTCCCGCCGCTTCGACAAGGCTCTGACCAAGAAGAGCACTCTATGTAAAGAGAACCCGATGTACGTATTTGAGCGATGGGCGCGTCACATTCGTTGGAGACCCCCAGACCCGCATTCATGTACATTGGAACTGCTTAACGAACGAGCGAGCGAGCGGCAAGGTAAGCGGGGAAACATGCAGCGCCGGTGATACGATCGAGGTCCGCTCCTGACATAGTGGTTTCCCGCGTTCGGAAAGCTCTTGGGATCTCGGTTCCGGTCCATTTCGGATGTATCCCATTCGCTGTCCTTCGACTCGGATCTTCGTGCATCCCTATGGGGAATTGCGGACAACCGATCAACGATCTGATCATTTACAATGCTTTCCGCATCGAAGATCGCCGCGTTTTCGATGGGCCAGACTCGTGCGAAGTGAACGTTGATGCGGCCACGTTCAGACGGCCGGTCCCGATCAACCCCCGGAATCTTTGAATCGTTAGGTCGGGTCTCGAGGGCGGAGCTGAACGCCACGGGAGCGGAGGCTCTTGGACCTGGATTCCGGAGCCAAGAGGTCGCAGATGTTTTCTCCATAAATAGAGTCTCTCTGAGTGTCACCTACCAAACAAATACAGGAGAGAGTTAATTCGGCGGGGAATCTGCTTGAAGTTTCACCGCGTATTGTGGTGGGCAGCGAAAGCCAGGAATTCCACCACAGTACATGATTCCTTCCTCCGGCTCCAATATATCCGTTCGTTCCGACGGGCGCTGCCCATGGATCGATTCAAGACCTGTTTCAACACGTATGAAGTCAAGGGGACGAGAGGGGGATCGAGTAGACAATCATTCAGAGTATCCGCGATGCAGGTCGACCGGAAGGGTCAAGCTTCCCCTCTTCCGGAGATCCCTTCTGCTTCATTTGCCATATCTCTCAGAAGAGAGAGCGCGGTAGCGGACAGTCCCCCCTCCAAGGACTCTCGTTCGCTCGCCACTGTAGCGATCTCGGGCTTTCAAACTCTCGGAGAAACGGGAATCGTGGCGAGCCATCGTCCGATGTGATGGCAGCGTCGGAGCTCCCGATGTACGCTATCGGAGCCTGTATCCCCAATGTACCGCATTCCAATAAAGCCTCTTTCAATTAGGAAGGGTTGTCTATCACAATCTCTCCAAAAAAAGATTTTAAAATAATGGAAGCCTCTCTCTGACACAAGCATAGCTCTAATACAAGCTCCCGTACATCCGCAATAATGAAACTCCCTATCTGTAGTAAAGCCCTTACGAAACAAGCCTTCGATCGGCAGGAGCGGTAGATCGACGAGACACGCTCGTGTACAGTTCGCACAAGGCAAACAGGTCGTTAAGAATTAGCGAATCCCGAATGCCACGAGAATACTTTCTCTACACTGCTGGTTGAATGAAGCCCATCGGATCATATGAACATTCCTCCCGTACATTGAAGGGGGAGCGTTGCGGGTGGATTCGCGGTCGCGGGAAGCCGCTGAAGTTTCCGAGCTGCGGTACGGTGCTACGACATTATACGATCCTCGTCCTTCTCGGTGCATTGTGTACCCTCCTAGAAATGGAATCCGCTACCTGTCGTGAGGCCTAGACATGAAAGTTACTGACACCTCTTTATTCAGTATGTCAGCGCTTTGAGATCATTGAAAAACACCGACACGAGGAAGCCACGACCAGAAATCCATGCGACAGAACGAGCAAGTGCTCCACAGACAGAAAGGTCGTGCGATCGATTCTCGCCTCAGAAACAAGGTGCCCGCATGCGGTCCAATGTACGTCTCCTTAATGCAGCTGGAATATATTGTCCTCAGTTTCCCCGGCGGCGTGCTGATAAGCCCACGAGTATTCAAGCTCGTCCGCAGTTACGAGCACTCTGACGACGCGCCGCTTGTCGTGCGGCATCTCGGAAACCTGGGGAATGGGATTCTGGGAATATGTAGCGGAAACGTTCAGACCTCGGCCATTGAAGAGACCTCAGCTGGGTCCATCGTCTCAGTGGAAGACTCTCCGTCGGAAAATTTACCTTCGTTGGGGCTTTTTCCACGTCACTTTCCATGATCGAGTCTGTTTCAGCGACCGTGAAGATGTATCTCATCATGGCGTCGTAAACTATGCCGGCCAGTATCACCAGGGGAAATATCAAGGGGAGCCATGATAGAGCGCTCAGAAAAAATCGAGCGGGAGGCTCATCTGAAGGAGCGATTAGCGTAAGATATCGTTGAAATAAGGCTCAGATGGTTTCCTACCGATCACGGGATGATTCCGTCAGGGACTAATTTTCTGCGTATTTCCTCTGGATGAGACTGGAATCGTATTCCTTTGAAAATCGAAGCCAGCAATCATCAGGGGGTCTGAGCGTACGCGTGGAAAGTGCTCGCCGCTTCCGTAGGGGGCGGGGAGATAATGAACGATATAGGATTCTGGTCCGTTTCGATTCGGGTACCTGCTTGGCAACTATTCTTCGAAACTTGGTGATAGCCCAAGCGGCAAGCACACAGATTGTTCACGCAGACAGTGTTCCCTTCGTCGCACATCGGCTGAAATTCCAACGAGGATCGGGGTTTCGGTCCAAAGACACACCTATAGCCGATCACGTGTGTCTTGTTCGCCCAAGGCACTGAAGGCGGTGGCAGATGTTTCTTCGAGAACATGACACTGCCCACTCCAAGAACAGATGGATACGGTTGGTATCCGCTCGGATCCTAGTCCATCATAACATGGACTCCCGAAAGCCTCTTTTGATTCGCCTAGCAAAATCGACGATTGCAGAAACTATGGAGATTCTTCCTCCGAGATGGCTGCACATCAATGCGAGCGAGCTTTCATGACCAGAAATTTCAGGAGTAGAGTTTTCGCGAATTGGCGCATCTTCGTTGTTCCTCACATCAGCGATCTCCCCATTGAATCTCTTGGCTGCTTCCCGAGCCGGAAGGCCTCGACCACGTCAGAATTCTTAGTCAGAGCATTGTCAGCCCTCTTATTATGGGAACTCTCTGAGAAGATAGCGGACACGATTCGACCTCCCTATTGGAGTTTTTTTTTATCCGATACACCAACCTGCAGGCGATAGCCTTCGCTCCCTTCGGTAGGTCCTCTGAGTCCCAATTATCGTTCTCTTTGAGCGGGGCCGCCTCTGAGTGCATCGCTTTTCCCAGTTCTGTTCGGGCGAAAAAGGCGCTGTCAACCGGTGTGAAAGTCCGGAATTTTTCAGAATGCTTTTGACGTTCTTGTCGTCAAACTGTCGGCCGTTATCGGTGAGGAATTCTTGAATTTCATGATCCAAGTCTTTCGCATGCAGTATCATCTGCAGTAAAGCCGCCGGAGCCTCGGACTTGTTCTTCAGGAAGGAACGGTATATGAACCTGGAAAAAACATCCTTGAAGATGACTGCGTATATGTTCCCATTGGAAGAATCTTCGAACGGGCCAATTACGTCCGAGGAAACTAGTGCGTCGGGCTTGGTAGTCTTATTTCTGTTCCAGAACTTGGAACGATGCAGCTTTCCTTGAGGGGACTATGATCCTATACCCAGCCATCCAAGACCTACGCTCTCTTCCCAGGGAGCTCCCATAATAGATCCGACTGCTGATGACATCTGGCTTCTGGTCTCTGCGCGAACCTTGCAATCTACAAAACAAACCCGCCCGGAAGGAGCAACTTTCGTCGAATCGGCAGTGGTCATACAAGATGCGACTCTCTCACGAGTCCTGATGACGCGATGATATCAGCGAAATGAACCTTATACAGGGGATCTGAAGGCGGTTACTGGGAATCGGAGCGAGTACCCCGATGGAATCAGGATGCACCGTCCCGTGAGGAGTCATTAAGTTGGAATCCAGAGCATTCCTTCATGCTGACGATCTTTGTCCTGCCCCAGGAGGTGATCAGGAGAATTTCGGAGGAATAATGGGGAGTGCTTTGGAACCCACTGAAAAATCCCTATCAGAGATCAGTCTTCGTGGCTCATCGAAGGAGGAATGTCACGGCTCATTTATTCAATCGTTTTCCGAATTAAATGCCCGAAGACGGGCGAAGTTGCGCATCGCTCTACCAAGCGAGATCGTCCGATAGAAGAATTGCACCGCGAGAAGCGTACCGCGGGGTCGTTTCTGTCAGGAAAATAGTACATGCGCTTACGGTCAACGGGTCACGTGAACCAGTGACGGTTTCGAATTAGAGCGGGGAGAGTGTCTTAATCAAGGCTCCACGGCTGTTTCGAGCCCGCACGCGGGTGGATTCCGCCGCTGAATCTCGAGGGCTTCTCACAGCCGTGGATATCCTGAACGAGCCGCGCACTTTGACGCGAGATCTCGTGATAAATACTCAGCTCGAGCCATAGGGAGCTAAATCCGGGAGGCCGTGACCGGAGGGTACATATACAAATTAAAAATATAAGATCGCGACTCTTCCATTGCCGTGTGGCTGGAGATCATTCGTTGAGATCAATTCTGCGGCGATGCTCAATTTAAGCATACGTCGAGGCTTCCTAGTTTGACGAATCGTTCAGGGAGATAGGAAGCAGCATGATCGTATGAGTGCTCACGTCTTCAGCACATCACGCTCCTGAATCTGGGTGCATTCTCGCAATCACGCTCGGATTCATCGGGTAGACCATCACTGTGCGAAGAGTCGAATCTCCAGCGTTGATACCCACCACAGATTTCATGTCTAATTGTAGAACCTACCCGACAGGGTGCAAACGGCAGTGCGAGTCTATGGTGTCTGATCCATCGGCACGACCCAGGCACCGGCACCTAACCTAACCCTGCCAAGAGGACTCACTCATGATATAATTCGACTAGACTTCGGGATATAATTGGACTACACCATTCAGGCTATCTCCTCGTCATCTCGGAATACCATGGACAGTGAAGCCGCCTCAAGGCGCTGCTCCTGTGTATCTACCCGGCATGATCGCGGATAGATGTGGTGTCCGGTTTCCGGACCCGAGAGTTGCATATAATATCCGGCTGAGCCGTATCGGTACTCTGGAAAATCATATTTGACCTAGGTGTAGGGTTCAGTCCCATAGGCAGACCCACATCATTTCGTACAAAAAGTCGACCAACGGAGTGACGGTTCCAAGGGGCAAGGGAGCGGTCGGACGGTCGCCAACAGGAGAACACAGTATCGCCCCTCCGTTAAAGCACCGACCACCCCACACCTACCCCTCTTGGAGAGTCTCGTCATCGGATCGACCGGGACTCGTCTGAATGAATCTGCGCTTGGCTTTCGGCCTCGATTGGACTAAAACATTGTCCTATAATTAGACTAAAGGGGGGGGGAGCGGAATCCGAGTATTCGGACGCCCAAGATTTCCCCAAACGCGTTCTCTTCATGATTCCGTTCCGGATATCCGCAGTGAGATCTGTGACGTCCAGAACGCGTCAAAGCTGGACGTACACAGTACGAGGTATCTGCTGTATACATGACTAAAGCTCGGGATTCAATGCAATCCGTTGGAAGTTTTCCGTTCTAAGTGGATTCGTTTCGCGAATCTGTACGTGAGTTGAGGCTGAATAAGTTCGAGAGGTTTCGAGCGTTCGCGGGGCTGGTAGTCGTCGCTGTCGAAGTGGAAAATCTGCGAAGAGAGAACAGGGAATTGAGTCACCCTGCGGTCACGCGGAACCTTGAGAGCCTACAATGATTTTATCGCAAGTAACGTTCAAGGGATGGAGGAATACTCACCGCTAGACAGTCGTTAGGTTTGCAACCCTTGAGGGGAACGACAATTTTAGTGTCGTCGGCCACGAAGGTGGTGAACTTCCTCACCCAAGAATAGCCGATGGTAAAGAGGCGCCGAATCAGTTGGCCGTTCCCGTAGTCAAAGAGGAACACATCCCCCTCCAAGCAGCACGTGATCATGAAGGAGAGTCTCAAGGCGACAGCCGAAACCGGATTTGCGTTCTCGTGTCGGCGTAAACACTTCCCACTTCGAATGTCCCAGAGTTTGATCGTCCCCTTCAAATTGCCCGTGATCATCCGATTTGAGCTCGCACATATGTACCGGGTGAAGTCCTCCAAGTCGATGATTGAGATCCACTGACCCTTCATAATGTCCAATGTTAGACCGATCGACGAGCTGTGAACTGCTACGAGTGCGATACCCTGTAAATACCGAGAGATGCTCAAAGTGTTAATCCCCCGAGGTATAGGACGGAGCTCGGTGACCTTTTCTCAAGATTTGCAGCGCCGGAATCGCTTACATCAAAGTATTCGAGCTTGAATATGGAAGTTTGGGTCTTCCTTGTGTAGATGGGTTTCTCCGACGACATGTCATAGACGTAAATTTCGTCGTAGGCCACAACGACCATCCGTTGATCATCCATGGCGACGTGTCGAACCGCGTCCTTATGGTTCGGTAGAATCCCGCAGCACTCGCCCCTGGATAAGTTCCACAAACGAGCACAACGATCTTCAGACCCCGTTACCAACCTGAGAAATTATTGTGCTGTTGGCCATGGACAGAAATTCATTGAGGCGTAGAGAAAGCTCCCAAATACGGGAGTCATCGTTATAATGAGCGGAGATTGTCAAGTCACCTATTTTTGTGGATATGAAAGCATGTCACGTTGGCCGTGTGGCCGGAGAGAACATGCAGCGCTTCACCCGTGGAGACATCCCAAACCCGAGCTGCCGAGTCTTTAGCGATGGACACCAAGATAGCACTTTGTGGCACAAACTCGATTCGAACGAGTGATTTTTTGTGACCAATCAAATTCCATAACAGGCAGCCTGCAAGCGAGCGGAATGTTTTATCACAAGCGGGGTAGAACGACGATGAATACGTAAGTGAATGGTGTCGCTGTACATCCATGGCTCCTGTTCGAGCGCGCCCCGGAGCCGTATGTGTATTCTCCGTCTGAGCTCATTTCCATACTGTGTCTTTGTTACGGAACACGGAAACCGCTGTCAGTCTGATCGTAAACACCGTGTCACTTCTCAATTTTCCCGGTCGTCATTGACGTTGAACCAGCAGAGAATGTCCCAAGTCCTGAGCGATAACACCAGAACCCGTTCGAAGGACATTTCCCACGATGGCAGATTCCCAATATTAATGAGCAGATGCTCGGCCCATGAGCTCAAAAGATGCAAATCGATGCTTTCCGCCTGACGCGAAGAACCTCATTCTCTCCGCGAGGTGGCTCGCAATAAAAAATACTGATCTATCCTCACCGGTCTTAGCGTCCCAAACTCCGAGAGCTGTTCTTGAGAGAGTGGCCACGATCCAGTCTCGATAAACTGCGATGCAGTCCTCGCTGTGTAGGTGATATCCAGCGCACCAAACGGGATCTGCGACGGGTGATTCAGTCCATTTGGTGTGGACTATGTACGAACGTTTCCATGTGACTTCAGACTGCAATCAAGGAGATGTACACACTTCCCTCAGTAATTTGCTCAAACACTAATGAATCGTCTCAAAGTGAGATATTCCAGCTGATGATTCGGCATCCGGGCCCCCGAAATCGGGAGCTTGCCTCCCCGTCAAGCGTAGGGAACCTCCCGTCCATCATCTGCGATTTCTGGCCAGAATTTTATATCACGATCGTGGAAGCTCGGATTCGTGGTAGCGGGATCGTGAGGAATTCTCGACACATGAGAAGCCCATAAGTTTGTCAATCATCCAAAGCGAGAATCACCGATTAAAAACGAATACTCGAATAAGTTTCGATGATGGAATCCTCTCAAACCCTAAGTCGGGAAACCCCATCTGTTCTCCAACCATTCTCCCCGCTTGCGTACAAACCTCGTCATTGTTGAGGACGGCGTCAATTTTACAATATTTTTTCTCCAAGCATTTCCGCCGCCAGAGACTTTCGTCGGAAGAAAGCCTACGGAATCGGCGGCAAGTGCGGCCCAGTGCGATGATCTGCTTGGCAGGCAGAAACGACATGATTTTGAGGAGAATTTCATTTGGTAATGTCGACAAGTAATCCACGCATTTCTGAGTACAGTTGAGCTTGCTTTGCTCCATCCGAACACGCGGGAACGCCGTCATGAGTGAGTCCTGGAATCGGTGGAAATCCTAGATTAAATCTCGCGTTCAGACACCGCCGATCAACCTCGTCCGCCGACCCGACTCATCGCGGGAATTATCCCTCGGATATTTTTTTTCAATTTTCCTCCGCCTGAGCTACGACAGCTGACGTGAGTTGGTTTTTCTACGAGATCGCAAATTTCGATGTGCTGTCTGGCTCGCAGCGATTCGCATTCGCTGATCGATTCGTGGGATCATATCATCCGGCAGCTCTGATGTGAATATCACAATCGCCGTGATATCAGAACATTGTAGCACTCCACTTTGATTCGAGATGTAATTGGGCAATACAAGCGTTCGCTTCCCGTAGTGTGATTAGCGGAACGAATCGGCGAGTTGGTCGATGCAAATGCTTGCTCATTCAAAGCTTTCGGGGAACCCCGTCTCCTGCACAAACAAGGCAATCGATCGCCGAAAGATTACATCGCGCTGCCCGGATCTCGGACACAATGATCGCTAGAAAGATTCGCGGGATCAAGAAAATAGGGAAGTTGTCCCACTTCGCTCTAGCTGAGCAGGGAGAAGTTTCCCGACGATGCGATGCCCGGGACCACGACAAACTTCGCCTCATGACGTTTTTTTTGCTAGTGTCTCCTCGAGACTCCCCGGGTTGTCTTAGCGTTCCGATAGCTCACGCTCAGAAATGTGTCTCTTCGCTGCAAGAGGTTACGGACACGATCGAGGAACTTCATGTGAAAGATTCAATCCGATAAAGGATCTCCGGACTACCGAGATGCTTGCAATACAGTCGCGCATCGGAGTACTCGCAGGGAGAATAACGCATACATCATCAGACAAGGAGATCAAGACGGGGGAGAGAAACAGCAGCCTCTCGTAACAGCAGACGGAAAGAAAGAATATCGGACTAATTGCGTTCCGATCGATCCATCAGTCTCCCCGACAGGGGCTGTCCGCCGGTGCGTCGCGTCATCCATCGCGAGTCGTTTCTCGAAGCCGTTGGGCCTCCAACACAATTTCCCTGATGCTAAAAAACGATCGTGAAGCCGCCATCGATTTCAAGCAACGTCTACCGTGCCTCCACCTGCTCTTCGGATCGAGGCTCGAAGCTTTTGGAGCGCGTTGAATTTATGGGAGAAAATCACTCACCGAGGCCCAATCACGCAATGGCTCTGAGCCGAAGAAAAACGCTGCGTGGAAAGAAGAGAGGAGTCGCGAGTCGAAAGAATCATAGGTCATTACGAGATTTCCATACGGACTATTACTGCGTATGAGATTTTGAGTCGAGAGGCATTCCGTACGGACTCGAGTCGAACTCCGCGCCTCGACATTCTTGTGATGAATGAGCTCCACGGGAAGCATCACCCTCCGTTCCAATCGAAACATATGAATAAGGAATAGACACACTCCGACAAGTCGATAGGTCTCTTCCGGCCTGTGTCTCTGTCAACAACGGGGGGCCGTCAGGCTACATCGACCAGAGACAATCGAAACACGACTGCGGACACAGGTAACAAGAAGGGAGCACGTAGTTTCGCAGACGTAGCGTCTTGTTAAGGATTTTCTTCGGTTTGGAGGGGGGAAACACCGTAAAAAAAGACGGTCTAGCTCGCAAAGCCCACGATTCCGGCCTTTGATCCGAGGTACCCGTATTGAGGGTCGCTGACATCACAAAACGTCAGTGTTCGAAATGCTTATCCTGAATAGCGGTCAAGTCCAGATCGGTGAAGATACCCCCGCTGGCCTTTGAGTGATCGACAAATGCTGCTCTACTGACCTGGACGTGAATAACGGCGGACTTTGGTGCCGCTTATTTGGCCTGGACACTCGTCGACTCAGTCCGTGCCTCACTTGCGTTCTTCTCCACTGAGAGTGTGTGGGGTCTAATGCGTCAGCTGGGAGAGTATCCGGAGAGACCGTGGAGAGGGTTCATAGTTTCGAAAACACGCGCCACACAACCGCCCTTTCTTGCCGGAGGGATAGAGGCGGCGCAACGGGTGCAAGTCCCGCCACGTCTTTTCTTGCGTGAGGACTGAGAGATTATTATTATTATTATTCGAAGCTCGTCGCTCCGGCGAGTCTCCACCCGCGGGTACTGCTCGAAATGCGACGGAAGAGCGATCAGATCGAGCTGAGGACTCCCGCGGCCGTCTGTACGGAATCGGTACGGTCAACCTGGAGCAGTCGATTGCGTCCATCAAAACATTCGGTAGCTTGTGCGGAGAATCCGTCGCGGCGAGACTAAGGAACTAGCTCTCAAGCCTGCAGCCTCAAGCTTTGATCGCGATGGGGTGCTTAGGCGGCCTATGAGCCTCGAATCTAGAATTTACGACCCATGGATGAGCTGAAGCGAAGGGCTCATCAAGGGGCTTCAGCGATTCTCTCGGCTTGCGAATGCAAAAGCCCGCTGGTACTCTCGGAACTCACCGGAGCGCCTGCCCCAGCAGCCCGCTGCGGGTGGTCAGCTTGCTCCCGAAGGATGCACGCCGCCGACCGCCAGGAGCCTCCGTTGTAGACACCTAGGGCTGAGCATTCATCGCGCGCGCCTCGCAGTCCAAGCAATTCCGCCGCATCTCGAGCCGATTCTTCAAGAATAGCCCATTCGTAAACAACAACGGCAACAGAAAGAGCGCGTGTCCGGGGTCCTGCCTCTCGTTCGACTATGATAGAAAACTGTCAGAGAGATGACCCGTTGAATTACTTTAGATCAGCAACGTATTTTATGATCTTGATGATGTCCGGATGCAGTTCCTTCTCGCCGGGGTGCTCAAGGAGCCTGACTTTATCTAGAGCGAACCTCTTCAATAGAAGATCGTACAAGAACAATAATTGTTCATCGAGATAAGCCCCACCTCGGGAGAAATCCGTTTCTTCGATAATCTTATTCAGCTCCTCGGAATCCGGACCCCAGATCTTCAATTGTTTCTCTATCGCTGGCCAATCGAATTTCTTGTCGCGGAGATGCTGGATGGATTCCATGTGGAGAGCCACGACCCGATCGTCCGAGTAGTCATCCAAGTCGGCGCCCATCACGACATAGAGAGGAGCTACCCACAAAAACGCGATTGTGGAGAGAGAGCACAACATCACTAGCAGCACTGACAGAAATTCGACTGCAAGACCGTCCGGTATCTCATGTCAAGCTGACTACCAGCTTCCCGCTTCGTTTTTCTCTTCCTGAAACGACGCGAAGCACTGATGGCGAATACTCGATGGGCAGTCAAGGAGAGACCCGCCGGCCTGACCCGTCATGCGTTAGAATCTCGCAACTGGGTGAATAAGAATGGGGGACGGCAACGAGAGTCACGTCCGTTCATTGATTAGCCAGAGGCCACGGCTCGCACTCGATTCCATATCGTCCAGTTTTTGATCACCCAGGTCCCAGGTCGCGTGATCGGTACCTGGGGTTTTACGCTTTACGCTCGCTCTCACGTGGAACTGGCTGTAGAACCCAGGTGGAGCTGATTCGTGGGGCGCATCCCGGAGCGTTGTATTTTCCACATCGATATCAACACCGAGTGCAGGCTTCGTCGATTTGACGTCTAGTTGCGGAGCGAGAATCGAAGATGTCGATGCTGATTCGAATAATTGTTTGGAACTTGAACGAGCTTCGATTGGACGCTTACCGCATTCAATAATCGCTCCTGTATGGAACGACGCTTGTCGGAAGTGGATCGTCTCTCAGGAAGGAGTATACTCACATCAATGAGTTAACTCTCGGTCGAGCAAGATGCGACTCGCTCTCTCATATGTATTTATTATGGAAATGGTCGCTCTTGAGGACAGCGAATCGAGACCGATAGCGCTCGCCATTCGCCATCCGTCCAATCGTCTACGGAACTATTTTCCCTCTTGAAGGTTAGCGACGAATTTTATGACTCGCAATGCTTCGGGAGTCAGCCTCGGTCCTTCGGGATGATCTCTCAGTTTTTGTTCGTCAACCGCCACTCGTTTAGCTAGGGTTTCGATGATTGCATCCATTTGCTGCTCGATACTCTTGGCATCGTCTTTCCTTTGACGACCGGAGTCTTCCGAATGTCGCGACGCGTAATCCTCGGGCCACCAGATGTCCATGATCTCATATATTTCTTCATATGTCTTGCCTTCCTTCAGTAGACTCTCGATTTCCTCGCGATATTTCTCTACCGAACCAGTCTCCTCAGAACTCACACTTTTCGTCAACAAAATCGAGCCGAGGGTCAATAGCAGAAATGTCGATCGGCGCATCTTTCTTCGACAGCTGTCGCCTCACACTGACTGCCTCCTGCCTCCCATTCGTCCTCAATCCTCGATATGAATCCGTCTGCTCACACTTCGTAGGCTTCAGTGGGGAGAGATTCAGAATTTTACTTATGAATTCGAGCGGTGTTTTTAGTTTCTGAGGGTGGGGGGAAACGAGCGTGAGGAGCAGAAGTTAGACATCTACGAGGAGCTGCATCGCATTCAGGAGTTCAGGAGACATTGCGATAATACACTCGGAACCGAGACTCGCCTCCCTTGAGAACTCCTGCGGATGGCGCGGCTGCGACCTCCAGGTTTCCGTCGATCGAAGGCGCATCTGACGGTGAGGTGCTCCAGCAATTCCTGTGGGGAAGATTCACTTCTCAAGTGCAGAGCTCTTTGCTCAAGGCACCGACGCTTTGGCGGCATCATCGAGCCACCATCTCTTCTTCTGACAAACGTGAGGATCAATGCAATGTGGGTGACCAGTGCCGAGCTGCATCCCCACGAGCCACGAGTTTCCGAATGAGGCGGAGAGGAGCTGAATTTTGACAATTAAGACCGTTCTTTCCATTTCCTCGCCTCGACATCTTCATCGGAAGCCTGCCCGAATTCCACTCACTGAGCTGTTCAGTGATCGCTTCTAGCTCCCAGATATCCCTAATTGCCAAACCTTCGACTCAATTTCAAATGTTCTCGCGACAGACGAGTGCACGGTTCAGGCTCGCGGCTCCATATTGAAAAAACACGAATAATGCTCTCCTCGTCTAGACCCATGATCCATCATCCGATAGGCGACAATACATTCCTATCATTTGCACTAGAGCTTCACATGTTCCGAAAATGAAGGAGGAGGGAATGTCGGGGGGTCCTCAGGAACATTGTTCTTGCATGTTAGGCCAGGAGAAATATACGGAAGCTTGGTTGGTCGTTCCTGTCGCCAACCAGCTGATGGAGGAGCTTGGGACGAGCGGAGGAGCTGCAGTCGAATCGGTACCCTCAGATCGGAGTCTCGGAGATTTATCTTCAGGAATCGGAAGGAGACAGCGAGGAGCAGAATATCTCGTCCATGTTTATTAAATAGTCCACTTCCCTTCGGAAAAACTGCTATGTGTGGTAATATGGTATGGCACGAGGGGCCTATAGCACTAGGGAATCATCAGGATAGTGAATAATCCGCACCGGGATCTTTTGTGTAAGGATCATCGGTCCTCAAAGTACAATCATCGACTTTTCAGAGAGAGATCATTTCGTCACCTCCTCCTGAGCTAGAGGTGAGTGTTCCGGCACGTCAGATTCAGCGTAACCTCTTGCATAGTAGAAGATACTGACGAAACCAATGACGAGGATGGATACGAGGACGACAAGAGTGCTTGCCAAGGAGATAGCGGCAATCGCTTTTGTGGTGGAGCTCTTGGTGCTGCTGAGTGTAGTGACCGATACGCTTCGGCTCAAAGATGTAGAAGACGGCAACTCTAATGAGCGAAGGAAGATATCTCAAAATACGACCCCTGGATCCTGGACCCTAGATGGATTCGCTCGATTTTCTATTAAAGCGATTCTTCTCACCTCCGGCCATATTGTAGATATTGCATGCTACTTCTCGTTGTTGTCGAGCAGCCAATGATGAATTCGTGAGCGTCTCACCGGTACCGTCAAGGTCGCATCGAGTCCTACGCCCTGGAAGTTGGGTCCTTCTCCGAAAAGGCAGTGACGAAGAAGCTCCGGAGAAGCTCCCTATTCCCTTTGCCGCGAAGAAGGGTACGCTCGAGCGGAATTATCATGAATCATTTTCGTTGGGCCTCTCAAACACTGAAGGATCTGGAAATATCTTGCAGATCTCCAAATTTCATAAAACAATGATGCCGACCGCGTGCAAACCTTTGAATATAATCCCTCCCAGTCTCGCTGGACCAGATACGAATCGCAAACTGATCTCCGGAGGGGAAAATGCTAAGGAGTTCGGAGAAGGCTAGTGGATGAATACTTCAACGTCATTGAGGCTTTTCTCTTGATTTCTATCGGCGGACTCCAGGCTACCACATCATTCACAACAGTTGCGAATTCCCTCCTACCCTTATCGCGATGAAGGTCTTCCCCTTTCGGATGCCAAAGCTGCTCTGCAGAATCGACTTCCCAGAACATTCCCTCTTGACACAGGTACTTCGACTGCAAGCCCTCAATTGAGCTTCACCGGATTGACCTCAGTGACAAGGCTCTACTTCAACTTGTGTGCGACACTTATCGTCATTTTTCTCGTCTTCTGCGTCTGGCTTCAGAGTTCCCTCATTTACGCTGCGATGAAGCGGAGATCCTCCACAATCGGATTGAGAGCGATGACGACTCACGCTCCGGATCAGGATTCCGCTCCGGAAACAAGTCTTGCAATCGCCGAGAATATCACACAGTTCCTCGATTCTTCGTTCGGAGTCTAATCGAGGCGGAGAGTATGATAGAAGAGACCCGTACGATCGAAAGGAGCCGTGAGAGCTCAGCGCTCATGACGACTTTCGACGGGATGATCTTGCTCTTGGTGGCGATCTTTGTCCATGAAAATCATGCTCACTCAAAAAGTCGAACGGGAACACAGCTCTGAAATAGCACGAGAACGACTCCGATACATAAGCGGATATCCCTGGGATGATCACCTCATCTATCGGAGCAGGGCAGATATCGTCGTGGTTCAGAGATATGATTGATGTCGATAAATTGACAGCAATATGAACAGCATAAACTCGAGACATAATTTCGTCACGCACGAGAGCGAATAATTTGAAATGCTCAATTCGATTCGATATTTGGTATGATATGCTCAATTTTGAGAAGGATGGCCCCGGATGAATATCGCCGAAGTTTTCAAGCTCAGGTAGCTAAAGTGCCTCCTTGTTCCGGAGCGACGGTACACGGAACCTGGATACCTACCTGTCTCGGTCCTCGTCCCCGCAATGCTCTCGATTTCGCAAACCCAGGCCAGCTTTCATCGGACGTCGGGACAATATTTCCCGCAAAGTTCTCGTTACTCCTGAGGGAGACATGTCCTGCGATATGTCGATCACAATAAATGATGCCCCGATAGCCCTAAAATAAGGGAACACGGCGCGTTCATAGCTCGCGCTTTTTATTCATGTCTCCGTCTCGCTTGCTCCTAACTGACTTAAGAGAATCCAAACATGTTGAGAAGTTTGAAGCCCTTGTGACCCGTTTCGTGGCTTATGCGATAGCGGAAAGGTTGCACGTCAGAGTACTTGGTGATGAACTTGTCTCCGATCTTACTCTCTTCGACGCACGTCCTTGCTGAGGCATCCGGCTGATCGCATGCTTCTTTACACATCTTGACGATCGCGTCTTGAATCCTCCTCCCGTGTCTGACTTTCATCTCGAAATTGTCCTTCATCGTGAAGTTGAGAGTGTATTTTTCCCAGACTTCTTCGGTGGTGGAAGTGATCATGAAGCGTTCCTCGGTCTTAATTTCGTACAGCTCAACGTAGATGCTTCCCTTCCTTTCCCCATTGCGTTCCTCAGAAGCCTTCAGCGCTTTGCAGAACTCGTCGATGAATTCAGAGATGTCCTTGTCGAATTCAGGTGATGTGGCGCAGATGTACACCAGCGGGAAGCTTTCACACCAAACATCCTTTTCTTCCATTTTTCCCATGTCGCATTTCCCGTCCTTGCTATAGGTGAATTTCCCACAAGAGCGAAGATAGAAGAGACTTTTCACGAAGCCGCTCACAGCGTCTTTGAGTTGAGGTTCTCCTACGACAGCCTCATACTCGAAATGGCGTACCATCGTGAATGGATCGCAGCGAGAGACGCAATCTAAGATCGAAGTCTGGAGAACCTGGGCGACGTTCGGCTCGCGTGTTTCTGAAGAGCGATTTCTGTTAACTGGCAGGTCGCACGGCTCGGATTTTGTCGATGAAGTCGGGATCCAGTAGAGGAGTTTCGTTGTTTGTTTAGAATACTCCTTAAATGTCTCTTCCCATCAGAGCACTCATTCAGAGCAGAAAACTCATGAAGCTGAACGCGGTTACTTTCGATTGGGCGTTTTCTTTATATTTCCTTGGATGCTCTCTAGGATTCACGGCTCCACCCCATGCCTTGGATAGGAGAAGAGGAATCGGAGCTCGGGCTCGACGGAGCTTCGAGCGGAATCACCGCGTCGCCCTCCAGGATGAATTTACCAGATCGTTCCTCTCCGAGACTCAATAACCGATTGAGAGGAATTTCGAAAATTCCTCCGGAAACCCGATTTCACAGCAATCAGACGCATATTCATCTGTACCCGAGACAACATTGGGCATGACATCGGGCTCGGTCGCGATGCCAGAGAGCATGCAGCGTATCCCCCGAATCCTTGAGGGAATCGATGAATCGGATCACTCTCAGATCGTACGATCTAGGGAATCAACATTATAATTCGTGACTTCTTTCTGACGGAGAGTATCATGATTTTTCATGATGAATGATAAGGCCTAATACTGCCTCGATGGGTCTCTCATCTCTCGTGCGCGCGTGGTGCAGAGCGGTCCCGGCACGCGGGATACGAGGGATGGGAAGAGAGCCATGTCTAGGTCCGACGGTCCGAGGTCTTGTGGCCGTTCGAATTTTCCCTCGGTCAGTCGCCTTGAAATCGAACTTCTCTACGTTGCCACCGCTCCCTGCTTTAGAAATTTAGGGCGTCCTCAGATACTCTCATGAACAATTTGGGCCCTAGGTGTCCCAGTACAAATCTTCAAACACGTGTCCAGACGGTGTCATAGTCGGAATTGCGGCGACTCTCGTTCGGAGCAAGAGACCATTCGTCTCTCTGTGTCTGCCTTTCTTCCGGAAATCATTGTCAGCAGGCCCCGCTCTCGTCTACTCGATGGCGAAGCCTAAGCTGGTCGTATTCGACCTTGGTGAGTCCTCTGTCGATTCGAGTAGGTCAGCCGTTCAGCGAGCCCCACATCAAAATAAAAGTGGAATTCTGACGTCACTCTCTACCCAAAACTGAGACTTCGACACGGTTCTCCTCGGAGAAAGCAGTTGACGGCCGACCCGGTCGTTGGAATATCTGGCAGTCTCGGAGGAGCTCCGGAAATCGAAAGGAATACTCCTGACCGAACATCTTCGTCCTCAAATTGTCCATGAGCTCCCAATCCTCGCTAGAATATCCAGTGACGAAAAATTTGGGAGAAATTCAATGGAGGAATCGAGGTAGCGAAGAGCCATGATTTCCGTGATTCATTATCACCGAATCGTCTTTCCAGACTACACTCTGTGGCCTCAGCACGTTGACTGCACCGTCGATCCTCCGTTGCGGAAAGACAAGTTAGTCCCCCAATCGCATTCCAAGGGCTGAGTTTATCCATTCCGATATGATTCTGTCTCATTCGTGGAATTCTCTACGAATTGTTCATCGAATTCGGTCTCAACCTGAGCGTGCCGAGCATCAGAAGTTCAAGATTGCTTGACTTCACTGCAGGAACGGCAACATTTTCGATGCGGACGGACAAGCCGTCAAGCCTTTCCCAGAGGTAAGTTTCAGATCGTTCCACCAGTCCCTACCTAGAACTAGCCCCTCAGGGCAGTGGCGCCCTTGGAGGACATGGAGACATGCCCCCACCCCCAAAGGATCCCTTCCCGGCGCATAGGGCTCTGAAGTTGAGGTTCATCGTCATCGGAAGTTGGCCCCTACCGAGTCGATGGCCCCACGCCCTTCCCTCACCCCAAAAAAAACCTGGGCACGCGCCTGCCATCGAGACGCAACTTCCCGAGTGACCAATGCTTTCCTGAACAATCTCAGGTCCCTCGCCTATTAGAGAAACTCCGACAAGACGGCTATCAGATTGGTGCCGCTTCGAGAACAGATTCTCCACCTGTTGCGAATCAACTCATCAAATTGCTCGATTGGGACAAGTACTTTGATTATCGTGAAATCTACCCAGGCTGCAAAGTCACCCATTTCAACAAGTCAGTACACCAATGGTTGTCAGATGTCATCTGCCTCATGTTGGCGATGATATTTCACGGCGACGGCTCCTCTTGCTTTCCGGGACTGATTGTTATTCCCCCCAGGTTCAAGAAAGACTCGGGCATCCAATTCAAGGACATGATGTTCTTTGATGACGAAATGCGCAACATCCGCGACATTTCGAAGCTGGGCGTCACGGCCGTCTACGTCACTCACACTGGCATGACGATGAAACTCTTCGACGAGGGTCTGGCTGAATGGAGGAGGAAGAATGAGAATTGACAATGATTGTTATGCTTCGATTGTGATCGGATGAGTCAGAGATGTGATCAGCGAATGGGTGTATGTTTTTCTCCCTTCTCGAGATTGTCTACTTGGAGGCTTTTCGGAGATCGCTACTCGAATATCTTGATTTGTTCAGAATCCGAGATCGACCTTTGTGGCTCTCGAGTCGAAAGCAGAATAAAGTCGTGAAGAAGAGCGCGGAGAATATCTTCCAGAGACAGATGCATGCGAGTTGAGTTTGGAATGATTCAGCGGAGCGTCCTGGGGAACTACTTCGCATTTTATTGGGAGACAAGGACCAGTCAGTATTCATCCCGAGAATTCAGTCCGCTCCTCTCCTATCTCCGGTGAGGAATATTCCTCCAATTTCCTCCTCAGAATAAATTGCACCAATCGTGGATATCGACTGAAACCCGGAGAATGGGATCATTTGCGGCTTAATCCGTGGGATCTCATGGTGGGCCCTCGAATTTTCTCCGACTCGTAAAATTATCGATCAGATATCGAGGTCGGTGTGGATACTCTCTCAACGCTTCGAGTCGTCGCATTTCAGATACTTACAGCCAGGCTCCTTCCGAGGCAATAGAACCCCGTCGGTCATGCAAGCGTACAGTCTGCGGATGGGTATGCGAGTGAAAGCGAAAGCTAGGTTAACTTGGAAAACATCCGAAGAAGACCGTCCAGATTCCTCAGAGGAGCGAAGTGAGGTACTTGCCCTTGCTCGGGACAGTCATGCGGCTTGAGAGTTCGCGTGAAGCAGAGCCCGACTTTGGACAGAATGTGGGGCTGCTCATCATCGAGATTTTTCCCACGGCAAAACAGAGCTGGTTTCTTAGGGTGAAACTTGTTTATAGCTCCGCGAAGTACCGTCTTGGCTACTTTCTTCTTGTCAGACGGTCTGATGCCACTTTTCTCCATATTCGCTTGGAATATTGGAGCAAGAAGTCAGAGAACACGGGAGGAGTGCTACTTCAAATATTGGCCCGTCGAGGGTCATGGAACTCCTGTCGTAACCTGTCTTGGGCCCCGGAGCAGACCATATCGGAGAACGGTAACCTACCTTCGAAATCGGCTTGCTCGTAAAGGCTCACAGTGAGAAACAGGTAATGCTCCAAGCTCGGGACAGTGCTGGGCGATCGGAGAAAATGTTATTCGTGGAGATCAATTTGAAATTGGAGCTGATTTGAAAATGAATCGATCTCCCGCAGTGAGGCACTTCATTGGAACACGTCGCCGAGCTCAGCTTCGAATCAGCTTACTCTTTCCTCATTCGAATTTCTTCCTCCACAAAGAGAGGAAGAAGAGAGACAGAAGATCCTTCTTCTAGTCCGAGAGAGTGCGACCAGAATTTCGACAACCAGTATCTGCCGCGGTCACTCGCTGAAATGCGCCTCGCGTTGGGTTTGAATCCAGAGCACAAGATCGAACGATTCGAGTAGGTACTCGGATCTCATGAATCGCGACACTCACATTTCAGGAAATCTACGTAGAATTCTTTGTCAAACTCTGGTACCGGAGTGAATCGCAGTGGGTTCAAAGGTCTCAGGTGTCTCAGAGTCCATCTGCCGAGAAGAGAAATGAAAGCTGAGGATCGATCCCATTGGACATGTGCCTCGGCAGTCGATTCCACGCTCTCGTTCGGGGTTCGAGATTCCACTCACCGCATGGGTGCTCCTTTGTACTTGGCACGGCATCGACCCACGCCGTTCGGAAGGGTACCATTATAGCAAAATCCGGCAATATATATTATTTCAAGCATCAGCTCTGCGTGCTCGCTTCCATCTGTTCTGAGGTCAGAGAATCAGGATCTCGGTTTGAAAAACGTATTGATGATGACAAATAACTCGCGATTGAGGACTCGATCTGTGGGCCTTTTCGTGGGCTTGAGCATACATTATGCCCCGGGTAAAACAGGCTATCGCTGGGTGCATGGATCGAATGGAAAAACTGAAGCTTCACGATCCCCTCTTCCGGAAAAAATCGAGAGTGCAACGGATGAAATTGACTGACGAGGCTCACCTAACTTCAACTCCCCTCGGATCGGATTTTTTAGAGTAAATCGCTTCCCTGGAAAATCATTCGAATTAGATCGCCTGTCTTTGCGGGAGGATGGATTAGAGTTCCTTCGTGGAACGGAACTCTCTCGATAGCTCGATGACCTATAAACGATGTACTCGGTGTATTACATCTGATTCTGAAGGTCTGAGTCTTCTTCTGCATCCGAGTCCATGTCTCCGCTGAAAAAGAAACGATGACGCTCAATCAGGCAAAGGATCAATATTTCCCTCAGGAGCCCTCGCTCTTCAGGGAAAACACATGTTTTTTTCTTCTCCGAGCTCACGGCTCTAAGGAACATCGATTCCCTACGAAGCGATCCCAGAAAACTGCAAACACCGCCCACCTTTCGTTCTTCAGCTCACTCTCAATGACGTTCAAGGTCCTCTTCGTTGCGAGAATCCATCGCTTTTTCCAATAAAGTTCGGGTTGTCGAGAACCCAATAGTTTAAGTCGATGAATGGTGAGCGGCACGAAAGCCCCACTCTCCTCATCAAAGACTTCCATATCTGAGCTTTCGTATCGCTTCATGAGCTCGTCGAAGCTCATTTTTTTCGTTCGCCCTTTCTCCACGACTGTGAGGCCGTCGCGTTCAAACTCGATAAAAGCCTTCAACGTATCAATGAGGCTCGCCTGGACGGGAATGGTCTCCCCGGTTTTGAGCTCGACCTTGACGATTCCGAATGTATCCGGCTTGTACACTGGGAAGCCATCAGCGTCGAGCTTCAATGTTTTCGCGTACATGCGTTTCTCCATCCACTCTATCAGAACCTCCGCCGCGCTTTGCAAGTTCTCGAGCTCGTTGTACACCCTCAACGAAGATTTCTCCCTCGTGGAAGTCTCGAAAAGATCTGCAGCTTCTTCCCACAGGAGAGAAACCTCCGTCCCATCGTCGAGCTTGACTCTGATCTTGTTCTTCGCGACTATGTCTCTGAGCTCCTCGATCGTGAGCCTCTGTTCCGGACCGTCTCGAGAGAACTGAACCCTGAATTTCGGCAGTCGTCTGGGTGGAACCGGGCCGTTACCGCCTCGGAGCGTCCCACTGGAGTCTAAACTCGCTGTTTCTCGTGATAACACCGCTACCGTGCAGATCAATGCCAGAAGTTTACACGATTGTTTGGGCGTGATCCTCGCGAGATCCCCGCCACCGCGGAACCTGAAGCCGCTCCGGTGCAGGAGGAAGCCTGAGAAAGCGCCCCAAACGAATATGTGCAAGAGTAAGTCAGATTTCATAGCGATTCGTGAACCGCAGCAGTCGTCGGAGAAACTTCGTTATCGAGACATGTCTCACCCGGTATGAAAACGATGGATCGAAATTGCCGACTATCGGATTTTTCCTCTGCGAGAAATCGAGTGCATCGCTCCTCTGCTAGAGAACTGCGAGAATCATTGGAATCATTCCGACTGTCTCTGCCCTACTCTGGAGTTCATATACGGATAGTACTCCGCATTCCAAGGAGACTTTCTCCTTCATTTAGGTCAGGCAAGCGAGCGTAAGGGAGAACAGCTACGGATAAGGAAACAGGTGTTATTCAGCCAACTTGAGCAGGAAGCTTCTTCCCGAATGGATCGACTGCATCGGAGCCAATGAAGGCTTCATTCGTTCACTGAATGATTGTCGTTCGTTCATAGCGGCTCCGCGACTATCGAGAAGTTTCGGGACATGTGTTGTCCTGCTCGCCGATGACGGAGAATTTCGGCGTCCGCGTTAACCTGAATCTGGACTTCAAAGATCAGATTGTCCGAGTGGTCCGATCCTTCAATACGCTCATTAACACCATCTTTCGCTGTTTGATAATCGGAGAGCGACACCGACATTCGACTCTTCCACTCGCTTATCATTCCCCGGCATTCGTATTGTTCCCGAGTTTGTCACCTATCCCTGATTCATCTCCGAAAAATCCTCGACGGAGTTCCGATATACTTCAGGAAAAGACTCATGCTTCGCTGCCGGACCGCCGTGTTGGAGTGGGATCCCAAGCCCCCCAAGGATCTGTTTGATTCTAGACGACGACTCCGACCTCCGCATTCTCACGCAGGTCTGCAAGATCGATCTCCTCGACGCCTTCTTCAACATTAGAGCAATCAACCAGCGAAGTGGAGGCTACACCTCACCGGATTTGTCGCCAACGCCGAAGGTTAGAATTTTTTTTTCTTTGCCTGGCGAATATCGAAGTTTGCACACGCTCATGGCCAAGTGAATATGGGAAATTCTAAGTGAGCGAGTTTTTCGGATCACTTATTCACCAGGAACAACTTCCATTGTTCGTTCAGGCCTCGCGTGCCTGGGTGACAATGTGTAGGGAAGAGCGAAAGCAAGATGTAGCGGGCCATCTTGTTAAGAGGTTTCCCCTGGATAATTGTATTGGGACACAGTGGGATGACTTTCTGGATCAGACGCACGCTCGATAGCTGGTTGCTCGCTTGGTTGACTTACCGACTGTCTGTTGATGCGAGCTGACATCGGACGCAGTTGCTGAACGGCGCTTCGCCAACACAATGAACTCGTATTACAATATATGTCTTCAGAAAAACTTATGTTTGTCATGCTGATTCGTAGCTTCGAAGCAGCTCTAGTAGCTTCCGAATTCTGAGTGGAACGATTTGATGGAATCGCTGAAGTTCCTCGGAGAAAACACACCTCCTTACAAGCCGGCCTGAGGGACTCGCTCCTAGGATGAGATCGAAACCGGATGAAGGCGACAGAAACGCTTTGAGTTTAGGGCTCGTCATCGAATTACGATCGTATCCGATCGCGATCGATTGGGGTCAGCTCTTGGAAGCTCTTCAAGTTTCGTGAGAAGTTTTCGAGAAGCGTCCCCGGATCTTCGCTCTTGCGACACTATTTCAAGACGTTGCTTTTCGGAGTCTACGAGGACTGAAGAGCGCAGATCGGACGTCGGTCGTCGAATGGAAAATTTCAATCTCACCGCTCGAGCTGTCAGCAGTTTATGTACCGCATGTATATTAGGCATTCCCTTGAGCTGGCCTCCCCCATGCGTGGCATACCTGCCCGAGGAACGGAAAATGGGAGAAACTTGGCGAATTCTCGAGGGAGAAAATAAACTACTGTGGCCGCTCGCGACTCGCCGGAGTCGATTTCGTGCCTCTCTAGGAACAAGCAAGTTTTCGAATCCACCGACGGGCTGTCTGGAAGTCAGACAGCCCCCACGCAGACTGGTTCGCGGTGGCATCCTCATGGCGCATTGTCATCGGGTGCCGGTTTTCAGAGCGTGCCCAAAGTTGGGAGGAAGGGAAACTCCACCCAGTCACCCAGGCGTCCACACCGCATTGTCGCTGCAAGCTTCGTCATTTGTGCTGCGATCGTGCTGGTGATCAACGGAGACGATGCGCGGGTTCGCGAGTCTCTTTGCATTCCTAGTGCTTCTGTGGCCTCTGGAGGCGAACAGTAATGTGACTCTGCCCCATTCGGTACAGCCGAATCCTCGTGCCACCCAGGCCCGCCAGGGTCGGACTCTTGAGCCCCAAGTTAAAGCTGAGTTTCGTTCCATGCATTCAGAGGAGAGTCAACACGTGATTGAAGATCCAGTACACGATCTCAAAACCCCTGGATACGTCGAGGGAGGTGATGCCGAGAACCCCGGAGACGTCGGGGTCACAGCGTCGCTTATCGAAGGAACAGGCCCGCCAATGGAAATTTCCCGACGCATGGACGTTGAGAGTGAAGTTCTCCCACCGGAAGAGATCAAATCCAAGACACTCCACTTCAAGAGACAGGATAACGAAACTGTGGTTCTCTATCGGCCCCGCAACCGTTCGCGTCAAGGATACCAAAGGAGTAGGATCCTTGTGCAGAAACCGTCCGGTGGTCGGAACCGTGAAATCCACAAGGGCAAGTCTCTCTTCTACGATAGCTCCGCCGAGTTACTCGGTGTGCCGAGCAGCCAATCCCCAATGGTGGTCCCGGTGGTGACGAAGGTACTCCCGGACAGTTGCGCGAATCGGTCTTGCGTCGCTAAAGTCGATGTAGGGGTTTCGGATATCGAGAGACCGCTCAACTTACTGTCCAATTTGCCGGCAATCGCTGACCTCGGAGGTCTTGCTTTCCTCTCGAAACTGGCGAATCTATCCTATTTATTGAACGCGACCAACATGGAGACGCACGACCCTCAACCAACCAGGTCGCCGACGATGCAGACATCTGGCGATGCCAATATCCGATTGGCGGAGAGCAAATTCCACCAAGAGGAAAACTCTGATCTTCTTTCCGCGGAAAACACAACCCGCGAAGTGGAAGGTCGGGATCGAGGCAGCAATGCAAGATCGCTCTTCAAACTGCTCGGAGGAGGGGGGAACGTGGGTGTGGGGGGCGCGACCCAGATGTCTGCTCTCAATGCGAGCACAACGGCGACCACCACAGCGACGAAAACTCCGGAGAAAGAGAGTAAAATGTCCCCATTCAGATTCGGTCTCCAGCAGTTGTTCACACCGAGACTACCGATGGCTTACAATCCAATGCTGGCCTACTCTCCCCAGTATCCTCTGCTCTACCCAACCAGATCGCCCCTCCTCCCGCTCTATGCGGCAAACGGTTTGATACCGACCATGACCACGCGAGCTCCTCTCACGACCTCGGCTCCCTCCTCAGCGTCCATCATCGCTAGTCCAGAACCCAGAAAGTCTTGCTCGGGAGAATGCATCGACGTTTTCGCCGCTCTGATGTGCGATCAGGTCGATGAAGAGGCTCATTGCGATCAATTGACTCAAAGATGCTGCGTCAAAGGTACGGAACAGGTGACGAAATTCCTCAAACGTCATGGTACCGTGGCAAGAACGAAGAAACACAAGAAAATAAAGAAAATTCGCCACAAAGAGCCTGCCGCGGATCGTGATCGTGTCGGGACATCAACGCCGGCCCCGAAGGAAAACTCCATCGAGGAAGGTGGTGTCAAAATCGAAATCGAAGAAGATCATAAACGACCAGAACGGCACCGAATATTTGTGCATAGCACAACGAGTACTAAGAGACCCCAGATGCATATCGCGTCTGGGAACGGAGTGTATCATGTCATCGGTTCCAAAGACGTTTGGACAACAAGGTGGGTCCGACTGTTTGCAACCTCCGAATTTTTCGATGCACACCGACATCTTCCGAATGCGGAAACCTAATATATCCTCTCTCGATCAAGGTATCCTGAAATTCCGAAATACGTGACCATTGTGACAACCACCCGAAAACCTGCGAAGCAGTCAGCTACGCGCCGGATGGATGAAGCCGCTCCTACCGTGCACTACGAGTCGAACGAGAACGACGACACATTCCAGGTAGATGATACGGATAATGTTTCATCCGAGGGTCAGGAGGCGCCTGATCAGAAAAAAAGCGAAAGTGGCGAAGGCTCGAAGTCTGAAGCTGTCTCTGCGATGCGCATGATTCTTGCAGGAAACGAGACCGGCAACGAAACGGAGGCATCCGCAGAACCTCAATGACGCCGAATTAGAAATGATAGAAAGCCACGTCCAAGAAACGGAGATTCCGTTCGAAGGAAGCCAAGCAATAAAACAGGTAGTCAGAACGATAAGTTTTCGTGAATCTTCGACGGCTTCGTTTCTCGAATTCATTACCGGATCAGAATAAGATCATAAACGACCGGAACCGCACCGAATATCTGTGCATAGCACAACGAGTATCCGCAGATTCCCCGTCGCGTCTCACCTATCTATAGACCATATAGGTACACTGTAATATAGGAGTAGCCCCGCGTGGAATAGGCCTATCGAATGTCGCTCTCGACTCGGACTGTTTGATGAGCGCGCATCGAAGCATCAAGTGTTGTCCAAGGCGAAACGGGGTTTGTGTGCTAGCAGCGTGTAGCATCGCCTACACGGGATCCGGTTTCTAGCCGCAATGGCTTTACCGTTCGCTTCCGTTCAGAAAGAACACGCGTCCCCACGCTGTTTCACCACGATTCCGTTCCGAAGTTAGCACACATCCAGTCGTTTTCTTCAAATATCCGTGCCGAAATTTCGAAAGCTTGCAACTTTTTCTCCAGCTCAAGCGAGCAGGGCTCCCCAATTCTCTCGAATTCTTGAGCGTGAATAGGATCCTCTATTCAGCTTCTAGGGGATTTGAAGTCCGGTGTCGGATGTCGCCAGTCCTGAAATAAGTATCTGATTGTTCGAACGAATTTCATCTCGTCACAAGGTAAACGAGACTCAATCAGCGAACGCTATTGATACCGTGGCTGAAGCACCGCCGTGTCCAGGCAACTGCGTCCTGCCGATATTCAGCTTCTTCTGCGATGCCCAACACAAGACCTCGTACGTCTGTCCCGTCGGACGGGTCTGCTGCGTTGGTACTCCTTCTGTGGAAGAGCAGAAGAATAGCACCCGGACCGAAGAAGAGAGCAACACAAATACCAACGCACTTCTCGAAGATGATCGGCACGACCATATCTGCGCGGGACGGTCAGTAGGATTTTCCCCTAGCGCGCTTTATGAGGCAACTTGCGTTGAGGAATGGACTTCTGATATTTTTCTTGTGTTGCAGATGCGTGCCCGTCTTCTTCCAGTACACTTGCAAGCATCCCTTGCGCATTACCGATGACATCTGTCCGACCGGCAGTCTCTGCTGCACAGGTATCGGCAAGAAAGACGACGGCGAAGAGGAGCGAGAAGACGAGGAGTCCCAAACGGACCCGGAGACCCAAGACGACGACGAGGGCAAAAAAACAACCCAGGCCCAAGCCCAGAGTCAGAAGGACGCCGCCGAAGTCGCGAAGAATAAGTTGAATTTCTTGCACAGTATCTTGACCACTGTCCTGAGCACCAAGAAACCGAATATCCAAAGTGCGCAAAATTCCGCAAAACTCAAGCAGCGTCCCGAGGAGTACATGCAAGCCGACGAAGATCAGCTGCGACCTACCTACGTACAGGAACCAAAATACTTCGCAGCGAGCGAGCAACTCGCCTCCGAGGAGTCAACGGACCCTCCCGAAGTCGTGATCGAGCCCGCGATTCCTCCCTCGATGCCGACGGTGGACACGAGATTCTCTCAGCTCGAACGGCCACCGATGGTCACTCCGCCGTATTCTCACCGTAGGCCAATGCATAACGTTCATGGCATGCCACCGGCGATGCGGCATCGGAACAATCATAATTCACACAATAGGATTCCCTCCGGTGCCGTGGACGAAGAAATGCTCGAACGGCATTATCCGATCCGGAGTCGGTTCCAGCGACCGCATCCCTACGGAAATTTACCCCACAGATTCCGAACAATGCCCACGCGGCGACCGTACGACGATTCCGAGGAGATGATGCCCACTGAGGAGCATGCCAATGAGGGTGCCCCAGAGACTACGGAAGAGACCCCGATCGAGGACGAACGAGAGAATTTCAGTGAGCTCAGACCGGACATGAATCGACACAGCCACAAGGACCAGCATCGCGAAGTCGTCACGCCGGAAACGGAGAACCACGAAGTGTATTCCCAAGCGAATTCACAGGAGCAAGACGCCACCGAAGTCCAAAACTTCACGAGCCCCTTCCTCACCGAGTGGGCTCCGAGCGATGTGAATGCAGCTCGGGTGAAGGAGGTCAACTCTGCGAACTTGACCCTCGAGGAACGACCTTCCGAAGATTCTCGGGGGGTGCATCCGAGCTCCTGTGGCTTGAACGGATTCCACATAAAACGGTGGCACAGTAGAAACGAGGCGAATCCGGGCGAATGGTGTTGGCAGGCCGCGATCGTGGACAGTGACGATAATCTGTTATGTAGCGGAGCTGTCATCGGAGCGCAGTGGATCGCGACTTCGGCGTCCTGCGTCGCGAACTACACCGCGTCGAGCCCGCCGGATCTCCGAGCCAAGATCGGTTACGTCGACATGGCGTCGGGTCCCGTCGGGTCCCAGACTAAAACGGTCTCAATGGTCTACAGTCACCACAGCTTCAACGCACAAACACGGGAGAACGACATTGCACTTCTTAAGCTTCACGACTTTATCGACCTCAACGGCCTCGTGTGCGTGATCTGCTTGCCTTCAACCCTTCGGCCGGAGGGCGCGATGGAAGGCTGCACGCTGACAGCCTACCGGAAGGAATCCCCCACAAAATTCAAACTGACCTACGACCGCGTGAATAGAGTCGACCTGCAGGTTTGCGGTGACTTGGCGTCGCTGAAGAACTCGACAGCTGAGGCCTCGGCCGGTCAGCGAACTAAGTTCTGCGCGGGCGAAATGGATCTCGCGGAGCGAACGGGCGCGTGCGAGCCATCGAGTCTGGACGCCGAACGGAAGCCCATCCTTGGACTCGGCAATCCGCTGGTCTGTCGCGTGGACAACTTCTACCAGCTCAGCGGAATATCAAGCACCTATCTGGGCTGTGAGCAGCTCGCGACACCGACTTACTATACGAATCTCGCCTATTTCACCGGTTGGATAAATCAAATCACTAATGTTAATCGATACTCGTGATGTGCAGGTCGCATCCACTCTCGGAGCTTTTCTATGGCTGCGCACGAATTCATGAGTACCACGACCCAGAAATCACATTCCGTCGTTGGGAATCTAAATATTTAATATATTTCATGGTGCTTTGTACATATGAGCCGCAGGTCCGCGCCAGCCCAGATTGGCGTCAGACAGAAAGGTAATAGTATAAGCGTGGGCGTCTGAGAGTCGAACCCTCGACGAAAAAAAAAACAGGCGAACCGAACCCCACGAACATCGAAATTCGATTTCGAGATTTGGGAACAAGCGCTGAGGAGAATAAAATTGTAATTCTGTTCTGAGTATTCCTGGAATCGCACGAATGTTCTCTCCACTGCCGAGTAGCTGGTCGATTCTATCCGATCCTCGCCTCCTATTCGCTAAGCTATCAGCCAATTCGAGCAGAGGATCGAGGAAATTATTGAGGGAGGATACCCAGCGTATGACGAAACAATATGATCCGTGGAGCTTGATTGCATGACGTGAACAAGGATGACCAGGTCGCCACCACCGTCTCTCCCCATCAATAATTTATTACTGAGTGAGAACAAACTAATAATGGTACGAAGCCAAGTTGAGATCCTGTTCTCTGACGAGCGTTGCACAGTCCACGAGCGGGTTGTTCGGTCCGGGCACGAGCAGGACATTTTTCTGAATCCGTAAGACGTCCGTAGTCGCGCAGATCAAACCAGCCAGCGTGACCCGTTGGAGACGGCTCAGTTGTTGAGGCGTGAAAGCAGTCGGAACTTTAGGGTTTTCAAACCAGAAGCGATCGCCGTATTTCAAGCGGTGGAACTGGTGTCCGAACAAGCAGGTGATAGTGGGTCCGAACGTGGAGCCCGGCGCCAGTGGCTCGAGGATGGCTCCGACGCCGAAGTCTACGTTGTCGATATCGTTACGGTAGGCGATCTTGAGTTTGTCGATCAGCGGACCGTACTGCTTCGAAGAAGCTCTCTTCATCTCTTCAAACGATCCGAAGGGTTTCAGTCCGCACGACCTCCTCCACTCGTTGTACGGTCGGATACCGTGGTCTCGAGCTCGGTGGTAATCGATCGCCCGCAGATCCTTGCCGGGTTTGTAGGGTGTCGAGAAAAGGTAGCGGGTGATTTGCAGCGAGTACACCGTGTTCAGATCTTGCATTTTCTGCTGGCACGCACCAACCAGCAACGCTCGGATTGGGTCTGTATCGGGTTTGCAGAACGTGTCCATGTTGTTGATATCGTACGCAAGAGTCGGACACTTGAGCAAGCTGAGTCCTTCCCGCTTCAACTTGTCGGCGATGTTCGAGTGGGAGACACGGCAGGCGGCGGTCGCCCACGCGTTCAGAAGCGACGGGTTCAAGGACGGTCGATACACGTACCTCGGTGTGGGCACGCTCAACTCGAAACGTCTCATGGCAAGTGGGCCGAGCAGAAGCGGAAGATATTCCTTGTAGACGACCACTTGGAGCATGCCACCGATGATTTTCCGGGACACGTTGAATGTTTGCCATTTGTCCCAACCCCGCGCGATGAAAGCTTTCGCGATAATGTTGTGTTGTCGGAGGAACATCGTCTGGAGGGCTCCGAGAATCGGGGTCAGAGACGCTCGAACGTCTCCAGCCTTAAAGCAGCGCTGGTCGCAGCCGGGATAGAAACTCGAGCAGGACCCATCCTCGTCGCTGCGGGGCATTAGACCTCCCTTGATGTACTTGGAGTTCTTGTCGATCAACATCGTTCCGTCGTCGTCGATCAACGGTTCGGCTTTGAACTTGGACGATCCGTAGATGAGGGACCCGTCGATGAAAGCCGTCACCGCATTAACCTGCTCGCGCACATCTTTCGGAACGGCGTTGTTCTTGGGGCAGGCCGTCTCGGAGGAATTGTAGAACTTCGAGCGGACCAGCTCGATGCAATGGCCTTTTTCGTAGAAGACGTCGTTGTCCGGAACGAGAATTTCGTTGCATTCGGTGTCTTTGTCGGTGGTGTAACAGCAGGGTGGAGTGACTTGGACGAGTTTCCCATTCTGCACGACCTTGTCCGAGTATGGAGCGGCGGACGAGACCTCATGCGCGACGAACTGTCCGAAGTGAGTATTCAGGTCCGTGAAGTACTTCGAGGCGGTTTTCTCCGACTGGATTTGATTGCCTTGCATCAGCGTCGACAACAAACGTACGTTCGGGAGTCTGTTGCCGTGTCTTCCTTTCCTGGGTGTGTCGAGACCGTCCCCGAACTCGGGACTCAGCATACGGCCGTAGGTTTCGTCGGATCGACCCCAACAACCGTGGTACAGGTTGTTGCAGCTGCCATCGAAGCTCCGGTACGGCCCCGAATACCGGCAGTCGAGCGGTTGCAGGTGGAAAATTGTTTCGTCATCCATGCCAGCGGTGGCTTTCGCGAAATCACGATCAGCTAACTTCTGCTGGTAACGCTCCAACGAAGTTGTCGTCGATGACAGTTTGAAACCGGTCAGACGGGAAGGCGAAACCCACAGCTTCCAATTCCGGTCCATTCCACTCCGATCATCGGCACTAAAGTCCGGTGTGTCTTCTTCGAGTTTATCCAAGTCAGGATCATCGCCGGTAGCCGTTTCGATATCGGTGTGCGGATCCGAATCCACTACGTTAAGCACAACGAAGAGAACCACGAGAAGCGGAAGCGCCCACGGAACCAAACCACACGGTTTCATGGTACGAGCAGCACTCAACGCCACAGCTCTACTAATTCCTGCTGCTGATCGCCTGTATTCCTCGCTATCGTCCGTCGGTGGGTTCGTCGTCGGCCGCTCCGTTTTTCGGTCGATCTACCGTTGTATTGCATTCCGCTGAGAGTGCTACGCAAGTGAGATATCGAGCCGAGTAGCTGTTCGAAGAAGAAAAAGAGAAAAACCTACGGTTCGCCCTCTCTCAAGCAGTTCGTCATGGTAAGGCCGGCGCGACGAAGAATGACCAAAATGAACTTACTCACCGGAGAATCAATCGCGCTCGAACATATTCCCGTGTCGAGACAGGCGACAGATCCGAGGCTCCCAGCGGTTCCCGCGGAGTTGTCATTCATATCCCTAATAATTCATATCTCCGCTCGGAGCCTATTCTCGACGGTAGGCCTCCTATACGAATCCGGAGCTGAGCGGTCCAGCGATAGAGATTTTTTTCCAAGATCTACGCCGAAACGGAGGAGCAGGCCTTCTCCCTGATATCAGAATCGGTGAGGTTAATTAAGTTGATGGGTCATAAGTCGTGACTCGTGCATTCTCTGACGCGTGGCTCGGTATTCAGGACGACTCAATGAAGCGTCTAGAAGAGTTTTCCGCGATGCGGCTCCATGATCCGCGAAATCCACTCAATTATACTCGACAGCTTGTTAGTGGAGGGTCCGCTCTCCCAACCACCGTTAGTCTGCTCGGGAGCTTCTGATGAAAGAGCGAGATTCCCTAGTGGGAGGAGAATGATTTCACCGACCCCGGCGCGATTCTGGGAGGTGCAGGGAATGCGAAAGAACTATGTAGACGAATATCTTTGAGGTCTTTCAGTTCACCACAAATGAGTATACAAGGTGGCTGAGACGATTCCGGATCTGGGGCCTTCGGGATCCCTCATCGAGTGGTAAACCACTCCGAACAGCATGCGCTTTCTCAGAAGACAAACCTCGGAATTGAAATTACCCATTTTATTCATCACACTCCGGGACAATGATCCTTCATCAGCTGCAAATAGTCTGTCCATGGGTCAGAAAAGATTCAGAAACTAGATGCACGAACGCCGGGACTCCGAAAATACCCTCATGCGCATGCTCGACGGAACGAAATCTCGCTCGTGGAGCTATCTCGATTCATGATTTATTTTCTCATCTCCTAATCATCCATCTCCCCCCTGACGTGAGCCGAGGCACAGCGCTTGACCCATGTCTACCGTATCGGATACGTTCAACGACCTCTTCGAAGTTCTTCCCCCGCTCTCTCTCGTTCGCGTGCAAGTGTTCGATCTACTAACAAGTCTACCGATCTGAAAGCGTAGATCAGCCTCATGTGCGTTCATTCCGTCTCTCCTAAGACCCCACGAGCGAGTAAGTGTTTTTCTTCTTGTCGATTCGAAGCGCACTTTCGATACAACTCTCAGACTGCCACTTTAAAGTAGACATGCAGCACCTCATCTGAGATTTGACGGCCGTCTGCTCAACTCGATCTGCCTTCTCCTCGACCGTCGTGAGCCTCTATAGATCCTCCGAAACCCCAAGTGTTTCCTCGTCGCAATGAAACCTTATCCGTGAAGCTCAGAAGGAAAGGATGATCAGGTGTCGCAAATCAACACGTGTGATCGATATTCGGGAGACCCCATTCCTACAAGACGCAGAGGGAGAGATTTTTCTTTTCGTTCCGGCTCACTTTTTACTCGGGATGTTTTCTTTTGGTGAGAAGAGGAATCACTTGATTGTCCGTCGAGCATCCAGCAAGTCGCTGGAGACGAAACTGTCTAATAAAAATAGGTCCAATAAAAATATCAGCTTTCCAATAGCGGAAATCGAGGGCACAAAACCACGCTCGGTCCTCATCGATAACTGATTGACGCGAATCACCATGGGAACGTATACAGTTCCTCCCCTCGATCGAGTCGGACGCCCCATACGCTCCCCTCCGACGTCTCCATGATATACTCCGAGAATCGCTCTTCACTGATGCTCATAGTGCTCACGGGGGAGACTCGGTCATGAGTCGTTGGCTTAGCAGCAGATCATCATATAATAGTCTCCGAGTGAAGCGTGAGCATAACGACGGGGTTCAATCGATTGGACGTTTTTCCGCGTGCCGCTTCGTGAAGTCTTCGGCGTTCTTCATGAATCGCTTTCGGTCACGCAAATATTCCTCCGCCAAATCATTCCGCAAAGGATGATCCGGCTCTGGCTCATTCACGAGCGTGACGAGGGCGTGGATCACCTGGGAAGAGTTCATTGTGGTTGGCGTTGATCGAAATCAAGTCGAAAAGAATCAGATCTGTGGACGCCTTTCTTCCACACGCGGTAATTAGCACATACCTGCTCTGTTCGCGTCGCTGGTTTCCAATTATCAGGGAGGATCATGCTCAGACAGACTCGTCCCTGTTCATCGACATTCGGATGATAGATCTTCGTACGGAAGAGGATCTTCGGGGGCTTGAAGGGATATTCCGGGGGGAAAGATATTTCTACGCGGAATGCACCTGAGGGAATATTGCGATGATGAGTACAGTAGTTGCTCTCCGGGATGAACCGGCAGAATCGTTGCCCCTTGTCCCCATGTGGATGTCCGAATCGTAGGCTGCCAAATTCAGCCTGAGAGAGGCGAAGAATAAGAAATCGCACCAGGGCGGCTCGACTTGACACCATGGCCTGCTTTGGTGACGAGCCGGAATCTCAATCGTAGACTCATGAAGCCCCGAGCTGTCATTACATCGCGGCGCGAGCTTCCATCGTGACGAGTACTCCTGCCGCACTCTCATTGCCTATTTTCGGGCATTTTTGGGCATCCAACCCAATTAATCCAGCCGTGATTCCCGGTTCAAACGCCGCAGACCTCCGCTCGATCACGAACGATTTGACAGAGACGGGGAAAAGGTTTCAAGGCCTGGGGATCAGGGACTGCAGGAGACTCGGCATATCGGTCACCGATCCTTTGTCGTTAGCGGGCTAGTACATGGAGACGGCCTACGGCACGTGTCGTGACGGACCGGGTACGATTCGTCATGACAATCGATGGAACACGCGACCTTCGCTCGAGCGATTGCGGGATCGATAGACCCGGGCAAGGCTACATTTCGCCCTCACTGTAGTTCGCAACCTCCCGGGCTCCTCCGTCGAATTCACCAGACTTGGAAAAGATCGGAGCCAAGCTCATGGGCCGAGTTTGCTCGGTTGACGAGCTCTCCGCCCCGGCATAGATCTTCAACCAATCCCCCGCATGTGGTTGCGGCTCCGATAAATCAGAAAATCGGTACGACGAGCCTCTATTAGAGCCACTTGCCTTTGTTGTACGGGGGATTCTCAGGAACGATGAGCCCTTGCCACAGAAGAATGTTCGACTCGTCAACTTGGATGTCTCGGAACACTTTCATGGGAGACTGTTGGAGATCTGTCAATTCCTGGAAGAGCAGAGGCTTGTTTAGGAATTTATCCGCGCTCGAATGAGGGAGTTTGTGTGTGTACCAGGAGCCACATCAATTCGCAAGCGAAATCGAGAGATTCGCGCGCATGAGCCTCATGGAAATTCTGATCGTGATGTCGCCGCAGAGAGAGATGCCCCGCAGTATTGGGACGAACATCAACGAACGCTCGGATCTATTCGATAGAATTCTCAAATATTCTAGCAAGCAGGAACGGTTTCCGTCCTGAGAGGTTCTATCCTGATATGGAGCCTGCGGCCCGTCGAGAGGGACAACGGGACACAACGGGCTTGAGAATATCGACCCTTGATGAATCAACACCATTACAGATATATTCGTGAGCTTCTCGGAAGCGCTGCATGGCGAATCCCTCGGCGAGTCTTTCGACTGAATAAAAGCCTTTCCGTGAGACAGGAGTCCCCGAAGTGATTTACGTAATGTTCCGAAATGAGGTGCCGTGACTCGCTGAAGACCCGATTTTAGAACGACGCGAACACGTTTCCGCTCCCCAACCGGCAGTAAATACTCGAGACAAACTCTGCCGCTAGCTCCTCGTAGTTGGACGTCGACGTCAATCAGATTAGAGAGGAAAACACCAAGTTCGACTGACTCGTTTTTTTGCTAGCAAGCTGATCACTTCGAAGATGAGTTTCATAACTGTAGTTCAGAGAAATTACACGAAAGATTTGGAACGGAGATTTGGCTCCCACAAGTTTCCGCCTTCTTCTTAACATTCCGTCCCGTCACCTTTTGACGTTATTAGCCTCTGAGAGACTGAGACTAGCACAGTGCGGCAACTCGGGAAGGTGAGAGGAAAGCTCGTTCCATCCATGAAGCAACCAAGGGTCTCGGGGAAAAGAGAAACTCCGCACTCAGGAACGCGAACCATTCCTTGTACTTAGTGAGGTAATTCACAGATTGAGGTACGAACTTTTTGCAATCGGCGCGTGCCCTGCATGGTTGCTGCGATATGAGTATCGTTGATTCTTTTCTAGAGCCGCAGCTCAAGTTTTTCCGGAGTTTTCCAACGACAAAACGTCGAATGGGCTCGATTTTCACTGCCTCTAACGGCCCGCCAATACGGTGTCGACAGTAGAACGATGTGAGAGGCTGGGCACGTTCTCACGTTGCACAATCCGAGTGCAATGTCGTTTGCGCTGAGCCGTGTGTGTCTCGTAGGTAGGACCCCCTGTGATGCTGCACCAAAGACTTCCCACACACCAACAACACGAGCTAGCCCGCAGTTGCACTAAAGCTCGGATTAGGTTTGAACGCTTGAACGACCGTTCGCCGCACTTCCCCAATGCCTGGGCTTATGCCCAATAAAAAGTTCGATCGCACGTTCGTCACCCAATCGGGCAGCACGTTGGAAACGAACGCAGGGTAAAACTCCGCAAAAATGGAATCTGTTGACGGGAGAGTGAAGGCGATGATGTTGCTGATCTTCGCTGGAAGTTAGCGCGGAGCCGGGCGGTCCTCTGCATCGGCTCCTGACCCCACACATGCAATTTCTCGGCGCGGACCGATGACGGCACGGCGTTCATGGCATCGCGGCAGGGAATGTGTCAGTATGCCTTACGAGGGACTGAGGGGGGCGTACGGCCGAATTGACGAACGAAGTGATAAATCATCTCACGTCTCTGGATTCAAGGGGAGTTGACCCATAATTAGATTTCTGACGGCTTCGTCGACGACCAATGGAATCATGATGGCGATGACGAGAATCCCTGCCAAGAAGATGCGAATTTTCGGTTCTACCGCAGTTCCTCCAAAGGAAGGTCGCCGTGTGGCCTCGACACAGCTCAGGTCGTCCCGAGCAGAAATCACCGTCATGAACAGTACGTCATTCATCCCGTGCTGATCTTGAACTTCCTGCTGCATCTAATCACAGCGATCTCCGTGCCTCGGCGTTATATTTTGGGAAAATAGTCTCGTGGAGTCTCTTGTTGCTGTGACTTCGATGGTGTATCTGGTATAGCTCGCAACATCGCCACCGCTCTGTACGGAGGACTGTGGTTTGACCACTTCGGCGGTCACATTGGCGAGTGGCGCTCATGGCTCGGCGCGCTCCGCGAAACTCCGGGGATGGCCTATCTGAATTTCATGAATCCTTTCCGAAAACCAACGCCGAGGATACTCCGAGTAAGAAACCTGAACGTTAAGGGGGTCCCATCCGCGGAGCCCACCAGAATTCTCGGGTCCTATCCACAGAGTCTTCACGGGAACCTATATGCCGAGAATGCTCGGATAAGCAACCTGAACTTTCGGAATCAAACCCAAAGAGCTTTTACATTAGGCTATAGCGAGGGCAGTCGGGACAAGGGGAGGAACCGGACAATTCTCGGGGATTCGTCAATAGAGCCCGCTCAGAGACCGAGAATTGTTGGGGTGAGAGAGCCGGTGGTTGTCGGAGCCCTATAGGCAGAGCTTCAACACGAATCTATCCAGAGGAGAGTCCGGATAAGAGTCCGGAAAATTGTTGGGGTTCCATCCCAAAGACTCATAGCTCATAGCCGATACAAATAGCCGAGAATCTTTGGCATACGGAAATTCTCTGACTGGGAGAGTGAGTTCTAAGAATAGAGCACGAGCCCAGAAGACAATTTACGAGGAATGTGAGTTTCTTCCATGAGCTGAGAGACAAACGCGTCGACTCTGTGCCCACGGAACGCTCGATTTTGCAAGATGCGAATTTCGCGGAGCGCTCATGGTCGCCGTTAGCTTACCCGGCTCCTGCCAGCATAGAAGCTTCACTGTCCCCGAACCAGAGCTGTACGCTGCGATGGCCATGAGTATTGACGTTTTCACACTGAACAGGACGACCGATGACACTCTCGCTCTCTCTCACCCGGTGGAGTCGCGTTCGCTCGAGAAAAATATGGCAGATACATTGCAGCATGCTCTCACAGTATATCTCGCCGACTAATTCTTTCTGGGATGCAGCCCGAATTTTGCTCATTCTAAGCGCCGAACCGGGTCCTTAGCCTGACTGTGCTGTTCTTCCTGCTGCTTAAGAGAGCCTGTCAGGGCGTACGAGACTACCACGACACGCTACGGTTTCTCATCATGAACATTCATCGCGTGAATGGCTCCGGCAGGAAGCGCGCGCCCTCCGTTCAAATTATCTCTTCGCATTTCCTCTTAGGATAGGCTCGAATTCACCATCCTTCGGGATCGTACAGCAATAGCATCTATGGGAGCAATGGTGCTGCGAGTCGAGGGAGAGAGTTATGAGACCCGCTCGAGTCGCGAGATCTTGCGAATTTCCGTCGGGTTTTTCTTTTCCCATGTAGCACCATGCGAACGGATATCGGCGTCCTGGCAAAAATACTCCATGCTCTTCATCACAGAGCGATTTCGAGCTGGAATTCTGCTTCGGTATCGGATGTTTAGAGTGTTCAAGACAGATTCGAGCCGCACAGCGGGCCACTCTCATCCTCTCTCCTCATAGACAAACACACTCTCTCACAGAAGACCCTCTATCAGAATCAGAAGCAGCCGCAGCAGCAACAGCAGCAGCAGGGTCGTTGTCGTCGTCGACCACACACTGAAACGTTGAGAGACTAGGCACTCGGGACGCGTGTTTGAGAAGCTGATTTCGAGTTTTTCTTGTTCGACCTCACTCAGAGCGGTCAATCGAACATCCTCGACTGCTGTTATCTACGCTTTCTCGTTCCGTAGACAGAAATCTTCCACCGAGTTCGCATGTCGGGCATCGAGAACCTCAAATCATTTGATCCGTTTGCGGACGCCATCCGAGGCGATGATAAGGGCGTGCAGGACGGCTTGATTCACATTCGTATTCAGCAACGTAACGGTCGCAAGACCCTCACAACCGTGCAGGTAGGTTAAGCCTTCTAGATGTCGTGGCGAACGCAGTGAAAATAGTCGCGACTTGCTAATTTTTCGATGTTCCTCTGTGATCGGATATCTAAATCCCCATGAGCGTAAATTGCGCCACAGCGGCCGTAACGGATCGAGTCCTACTGTCCAGATTCCGGCTCGTTTCTCGAGAGGAATCGTTCCGGACATGTCGGTACGTTTCTGATGAAGCGAAGGCGAACCCGCGACGCCGTACGCTCGAGTGGTTGCGGTGTTGCAGGCAGTCAGCGTTGCCACCACGAGAGATTTCGCTGTGAACGTCTCGGTATCATGCCGTCCCAAATTCTGTCTTGGGATCTGGCTTAGGATTCACGCTCGTCTTTGTTCGGTGCTCAATGAAATCGTAGGAGTCTCTCGGCTGCCCGCGCTGGAGTGCCTCTTTCGCGACCGGGGCAGAATGAACCGTGGTTGCTTTTTGTATCTCTCACAGAACTCGATATTCGAGAAAAGCTGACTGACATTTCCGCCGAACTCCGTAAAATGACTCCCCATCGGCGTTGAGATTGTCGCTTGACAGAGCGGAGAGCGGCAATTCCATATTGAGTCGTTGGGCACCGGACACCGCGGTCGAGTCCTTTGCATCCAGAAGTGAATACGGTGCTAGTGTGAGCCGTTCTCGGACGAGCGTCGGAACCTATTGCGGCCGGCTCGTCCAGATGATTCTGGGGACCTTCCTTACCCCCGTGTCGGATCGGAAGGATCGCTGAGACGTCTGCCGATCCTATCCGAGACGAGTTTCTCGATCCCCTCCACCCTGTAGACATTGTTGTTGACGCCGGATGCATTCTATTTCCAGGGAATTTCGGATGATTTCGACAAGAAGAAGATAGTCCGGGCATGCAAGAAGGATTTCGCCTGTAACGGCACCGTCGTCGAGCATCCCGAGTACGGAGAGGTCATCCAACTCCAGGGCGACCAGCGAAACAATATTTGTCAATTTCTCACCAAGGTCAACATCGCTAAGCCTGAACAGCTGAAAGTTCATGGATTCTAAATCAGCGATGAGAACGACGAGGGCGGCGAGCCGGCGTTGGGAGCCCTGCGGGCGATGGGTTGTACAGCAGTTCGCACTCGTGACTTGTAACTTGATTTTCCTCTAACGAATTCGGCCAAACTCTAGTTTTGATAATAGAATTTCTTATGGCTATCACACATGCATGTGGCTCGGTATCAGATGCGAGCGTTACACGACCGAAGAAAGAACACAGCATGACGTAGCGGAAGAGCTCCGTACTCAAGGATGGCAATTGGATGCTGTAGGAGAAAATAGCTAGCCAAGCTCTAGCCGGTGAGCATTGTTCAATCGATATGAGCGGAGCTGTGTCTAATATCGGGCAAATTGTCATCCGGAAACATCAATAAAAAACTCTTGATCCCTCCTTCGTCGCCGAGGTAGGGGAGACTGATTTTTCTACTAACATTGTTGTATTCCTTCGCTTTCGGGTTTGAATAATAATACTCCCCAGGCCCAATACGGATGCCCAAGGAAACGACTTCGAAAAATCATGGGCAAACGGGAAGAGCCCCCTCCACATCAGGGCGACGGAACTTTCCCCACCGGGAAGAAGAGTGGACGAAATCACTCAGGGCTATGGGGACTTGGTTCTCGCGCGGAGGTCGGGTGATACGTAGACGTCAATGGTAAGAGTCAGAAGATTTGAGGAGTAGGACAGAGTTCGAGTCGAACCTCTGCTGAGCTTCCGCGTGAGAATCGAGGGGGAAGAGGATCTCACGGAGAGTGGCTGCTCCTGGAGAAGTCGCGAGTTCATCGTGAGCCGCATGAGAGACGGCGTCGATGTGAGGTGAGGCAAATCCTGGGATCGGTTTTGTTCCTTCGTAACATGGACAGATGGAGTCTATCCCGAAGAAAATAATTTCAAAAATTGAAACGATCGAAACTTGAATGCTTTGTTTATTAATAATAATTTTATTATAATAATTCAACCCTTGAAACTATTTCTCTTTGCCGGTGGGGATATCCTCTTGATCACTGAAATATTCCCCAGGGTCCTTTCCGTCGTGCTCGTTCTGTGTCTGTGCGATTTGGGTGACGGGCCTATTCAACCTCTGGTAAATACCCATTGCTTGAGCGACCATCGAGGACATGTCGCCTGGAACGTCTCATTCGGTTCAGCAACGAGAATCCCGAGTGATTCGAGAGGGAATAAGGGACGGAGAACGACATATATGCGGCACGTGACTCGACTGAGGACATTGATGAGCTCACCGGAGTTGGATGGAAGCATGATGGTGTTCGATTCTTTCGCCAGTTTGGAGAAAGCCGCGACGTACTGTTCGGCTACCGATAGACTAGCGGCGGATGAGCCTCGCTGGTCGAGAGATCGTGCGACGACGTTGAGTGCTTCAGCTTTGGCGACGGCCTAGGGACGATGTCAAGAAATTCTGAGCATCTGGCTCGAAAGATCGTGCACATCGGACATGAACGGGAGAAAGACGTTCCTCCAGACCGCGGAAGCTACCTTTTTCTGGATGGCTTCGGCTTCTCCGACAGCCAAGTTGATTAGCTCGATCTTTTCGGCTTCGGAGGCCAGAACTCTGGCTCGCTTCTTACCCTCGGCGACGTTGATATCAGCTTCACGCACGCCCTGATCCGGGGAAATTCTCAGTTATGCAATTTATTGATTGAGGTTAATTCGCTGAGCTCCGGTATCGATTAGAGATCCGCACACAGCATCACATTGAACTCGCCTCCGACTCGAGTATAGCCGCGCGTTTTTTGCGCTCAGCCTCCACCTGCATCTGCATGGCTTCCATCACACGGGTCGGTAACCTGCGAAGAGCGCGGATCAAGATTTTCTCTTTAGACCGGCTGAGATTGGGATAATATGGAAGAATTTGAGGGTTCTGATGGAGGGGACCAGATCAGAATCGTACTTGATGTCTCGGATCTCGTATCGGAGACAGACGATGCCCCACGCATTTGAGGCTTTGTTGATAGCTTCCACTATTGCGATATTCAGCGATTCTCTCTCCTTGAAAACAGAATCCAGGGCTATTTTCCCCAGTTCGGAACGCATCGTGGTTTGGGCGAGTTGAGTCACAGCGAACTCGGGATCCTCAACTCCGTAGCTGGCCTTGTATGGGTCTTGGACCTAGAAGAAGAGAAAACGATGAAAGTCAAAAGATCCTCCCGAATTCTCATCGGAGGAGCGATGAACAGTCTTCAGACAGCCATAAGAACGTCTGTGACTGTTCTCGCAAATCGGCTTAAACTTTCGGCCGCAGCAACTTTTCATGAGCTCACCTTTAGGTAGAGTACTCCATCGATATTCAGAGTTACATTGTCCGAAGTGATAGCGCTTTGCTGAGGGATGTCTATAGCTAATTCTTTGAGGCTCTGAACGTATTTAACCCTATCGACTATAGGAATCAGAATGTTCAAGCCCGGTTCAAGTACGCGGAAGAATTTGCCCATACGTTCGACGATCCAAGCTTCCTGGAAAACGAGCTCATTAGAGTTGTGTTTGTCTTCTCGATGATTCTCCCGCATCGGAATCGAAGGGTCAACAGTATCTAGCTCGAATCATTCCGAAGCCACACTCCTCGAGGGCTCGGAGCTCTGCGCGGGATCCGGGAGCCCGGAGCCGCCGTCGTCATCCCTTGCGACACTCCAGCCAGACACCGACTTTTCGATCCTTAGAGCATATCTCCGGCGAATTCCTATGATTGCCTGGACTGACAGAATTTCAAACTCACTTGTTGCGGGACGAAGAGCAAAACTGTATTCATCGGCAGTCCCTCGGATGCATAAGCCCGTGTCTGAACTTTATGCATCAGCGCAGCATTGACTCGGGCGTTACCCGGAGTCTGCCGGAGGATCGAAGGTCCCGCAGAAAGGATGGCACGCCTGAGCATCATTTTCAATTCGGTGTCTATCCAATCGGATTCGCAGAGTGGCTCCTGGAAACCCCAATTCAACGCGCGCGATGAGCCGGTGGCCGACCGGTGCACAGACGGGTCTCGAGGCTCGGCCTTTCGAGGATGAGACCTCTTTCCGGAGTCTAGTCGGTGCGACTTTCACTCGAGCCGCGATTTTCTCGTTCAGGAGACGAGCAATACGCGTCACTCGAAAAGTTTCAAACACGCCGTGTGTTTCCGGAGCGGCAGCAATGTATTCTGTTGATCACTGGGTCGAGAAGGAGAAACTTCTCCTGCCGACCAGACCAAGAGGCGCCACAATTCGAAATTTTGTGCTGCCCGCTGCGAGGTGGGTGACTCCCTCCGGCAAAGGGGCGGAGGAGGATTCTCAAGTTCAATGATTCGATGGACATGAGCAATGTCAATCTTCGTCTTGAGATTGTCAGCTCTTGGAGCCCGGAAGAGCCGAACCCACTCGGACGCCGCCGTTCTCCGCTGCGCTCTGATTGCATTCGAACTCCATCCATCCAAGATCGGTCTCTGCAAAAAGATCTGACAATAGATCGACTAGTTGGTCGATGTCGATGCCCGGAGAAATCGACTGACTCGTCGATTCTCGGAGACCTCTTCCTCTCGTCTCGTAACGAAAATTTCTCCGGTAGAATGGTCGCAATTGCGACGTGCGAACTCATCCTTCGACATTCTAGTCGACAACTTGAAGCCGTCCGCGAAGCCGACTCTCCCCTGCATCCGAGTAGTCTCCGGACGAGCATTCGTATTCTTATCGACTGCAAACGACGAAAATGAGTACGTGGCGCGAGTCCATCGATAAGTAGTCAGGAAAGCACTGAGCGGAGTATAAGTGGTGCTTCTCCTCCGATGCTGATACGCACCGGCCAAACGACTCCCACCGCTATGGCTTGGTGAGTGTTCGTTGACGTGAGGGAAAGTATTCAGCTCTTTATGCTCAGAGAGCCCGTACTGCTACGCTCGAAGACTCGGAGACGCGTCCGAGGACTCCCTAGCTTCCGCCTGTTTCGAAATCTTGGTGGGAACCTTTTCCACTTCACTTTGTGTGTGTCCGGGTTACAGGAACAGCTCTCCAGTGGGCGAGAAACGACAAATGGGGGACGATATGCCGTCCTCATCCGTCGGAGTAGTCCACGGCTTCGTGGAAGGGAAGGATGAAGTCAAACTGACGCGAGAGAAGGATGTCCACGGTATATACAGCAAAGAAACCGAGGATGGCTGTCTGAGCACTGAGATAGGAACCATAAGGACACTCGGCGATTTCGCAGAGGCGTCCTCGAAATTAAGCAATGGTCTCTCTGAGGTCATCTCCAGACTACACGGGCGGCTCGACAAGGTCACTAATGGTAGGGTTCGTCTCCGTGATGCGCTTAGCTTTGGAATTATCGAACCCAAGCCCTGAACGCTATCTATCAGCCGGGGCGTACCAAGAATATATCC